>NC_090445.1:1575058033-1575358033 GCF_031143425.1 Pleurodeles waltl | reverse complement strand
ATTATGACAAAGCTGAGTGTGGGGACAGAAAGCGAAATGATTTAATGGTAAAAAAAAATAAGTGAGAGGGGGATTGAATGAGCTAGTTCCAAGGAAGGAAAATAGAACGCAAATTACGAGAGATATGGAAAGCAAAAAGGTTCAGGATAGAAGAGGCAGAAAAGATGCATGGAAATAAGGGAAACAATAACAAGAAAGGAAGAAACAACGAAAGAAGTAAAAAAATAAAGAATGAAAGAAGGGCAGTAAGAAGAAAAGATTAAAGGAATAAAGGAATAAAAAGAAAAATTGAAGGCAGAAAGAAATAAGGATAGCAGGAAAATAGAAAGAAATAATAGAAGAATGGGAAACAAGGAAGGACGATGGAAAGAACAGAAATAATTAACAAATGGAAGGAATACAAAGAGAAAGAAGGATGGAATGAAGTGGAGAAGGAAGGACAAAAGTGTGATAAGAAGAAAGTAAGGAACAAAAAAACTAAAACATTGTAGAAAGGGTAGGAATGGAAAGAAAATGAAATAGGAAAATAAAGATGGAGGAAAATAATGAAAGAAGGGTGGGAAAACAGAAAGGTAGGTGGAGGAATGAAAAGAGAATCGAACTAAGAACAATAGAAATCAGGAAAGAAAGATAAAGAATGACACGAATAACGAAGAATAAAGCTAAATTAAAAGGATGGAAAGAATGAAATAAAGAAGCAATTACAGCATTGTGATGACTTCTTTCTTTAGTTATTTTTTCTTTCTCTAAATGCACTTTATCACTAGATTTCTTTCAATTCATGGTGCCCAAGTAAATCTACAAACCCCCCAACTGATTGTGGTCGACTTGTACAAAGGAGGCAAACACCTTAGTTCTACCACGATTCTAAATAAAGTAAAAGCTTTGCACAGATTTATTAGCTGTGCTTCATATTCACTTTTATCGAATTCGATCATTTCATCCAATTTTGTCCTACAGAGTTACCATGCTGTCCAAGTTTCCTTTCACTTTTGGTAATTTTCACTTCCATTGTAAGTTAAGTTTTTCTAATTCTCTCTTCTATACTCTGTTCACTTTTCCTAATTTTCTCTTCCATATTTAGTTCACTTATCCTAATTTTAATTTCCATATTTAGTTCACTTTTCCTAATTTTCATTTCCATATTCTCCTCACTTTCCTCAATTTTGTTTTCTATTTCCTCTGTATTTTCCTCAATTTTCTCTTCCATATCCTGCTCTCTTTCCTCAATTTTGTTTTCCATTTTCTGTGTATTTTCCTCAATTTTCTCTTCCATATTGTCTTCACTTCTTCTAATTTTCTCTTTCATATTTTGTTCACTTTTCGTAATTTTCTCTTCCATATTCTGCTCACTTTCCTCAATTTTCTCCTGAATATTCTGTTCCGTCATCTTGTTGTTTTTTTCAATTACTCTCTTAATTTTTTCCGCTACTCTCTTACTTTTTTCGTCTATATTTTGTTCAAATATTAATCTATCTAAGAATCCCGTGTATGCATATTTTTCTTCTTTAGCCGGCTTGGCCTTTTCATCAATAATACATTCCATCATCATGTTGTTTTCTTTTATGGCATCCATAATTGCTGTCTCTAGATCCGCCTTAACTTGTGTTTTTGAAAACCAGCTGATTGAGGACTTGCTAGTTTGTTTTACTCCAATATAGCTGCTCTCCATATTCCATGGTATCAAGTGACTTCTTTCGTTGACTTTCGTTATCACTTCATCCAAATCACGTCGAACTTTCTGGAATGATTCGCTTAGACTTCCCTCAGAAGTACAAGAAACAACTATTGGATTCTGGCTTGTGTGTTTCATTTCCTCCATTCTCTGTTTTATATTTGTTATTTCTTCGTTCAGATGCTGCTGAGTTTGCATTATGTGGGTGACTGCCGAATTCAGGTTTATAATTTCCCTGCAGGGAACAGAATTAGAATTGTATCAGTCTTGACATTTTACAACTGACCCTCACCAAACAGAGACTGAAAATGCTTTTTAGAGTTAAACCAATTTCAAATCCAGATACCTCATACATGAGACAGGCAAGAATAGAAAGTGTGAGAGGAAAATCTATCTGTGAGAAAAATCTGTGTGCTCCCACAGCACATAAAAAGGTTTCCATTTTCAGTGTGTATGTATACTGGTGACCTGGTGGGTGCTTCACCTCCCAGGTGCTCACCTAATGTTTGAATTAAAGTTGTGTGGTGCTAACAGTAAATATCGAGGTTGTTTGAAAGAGGTGCCCAAGAACGACCGTATTTATAAAAAAAGTCTTTCATCTGTTTTTATCTTGACACATGGTGCAAACATTTTTCCACTGCTCTCAAGGTAGCAAAATAGCAAAAGGTTGACAAGGGGATCACTAAAGCCTAACTCATGAAATATAAATAGTTTTGATCAACAATATATACTTAGGGATATCGCCTAGTACTGAGCATCAAATTGATAAAGAAAATAATTAAAAATGTGGGTGCATACAAGAAAACAAGTTTTTTTAACTTAAAGGTCAAACAAAAGACACGAACAGAAATGAGGGGTTACACAAATTCCAGCATCTATCCGACTAATGACCCATAATTGTCACATCAACTCCACAGATCGGGCCAAAAGTCTGTTGGTCCACTCTTACAAAAAGATAGTTCGACTGGGACCAAATCAATTGATAACAAAAGTATTTGTGTGTTGACAAAAGCCACCCTAGTTTCAAAGAAGCAAGTAGTGGACCGACGTAGATGTTTCCATCTCTTGCATAATTAATATGCAAGACCATCCTCAGGACAATGCTTAGAAATAAAATACCCTATAGATTTTGTCTCAACTGACTTTGAAATGTGCAGAAAAATTCATATAATAATTACAATTGGATTTATTTAGAATTTGAGCTCACCACTGTCTTTGGTACTGCAGCATGAAAAGTAACAATTTAAATCTCAAGAGTGTTTTGATCAATTAGAATACAAAACATGGTCCCATGGCTCTGTTCCAGAGTACTAATATAATGGCTATTTATATTGGTACTGGGTACTGAGGTACATGCATTGTATGTGTACGTGCAACAAAGTAATGGAGATGCTACACCTTCTCTCCCCGCAACTGACCCCCTCCTTCCCCGGCCTGTAGCTGTGCAGAAGAGAGGGATGAGCTTGTTTTCCCAGACAATGATATGTACTGCTGACATTCCTGAAGTAGGAGATCTGGCCACTGAAGATTGGTAGATAGTGGTTCTTCAGGGTTGAACTGTAGTCTCTATTGATCAGAGAGAGAGGGTTTATTCAGGTGAGGCCAGTCAATTGTCTCTTTTTCGCATTATTGTCTGTGTGTGTGTTGATAGACACAAGTGGAAAGTTCACTCCTTTTTGTGCTTCTGTTGTGGGTACTCCAGGCTGGAGACTACCCCACTGTGAGGAGCATTCTGCTGAGAGGCTGTGTCTTCTGAACAATCTGGAGAGGCACCCAGGTGTGTAGCTTGGTCACTAAGGTGCTGATTATGAGTTTGGCGGATGGAAATATCAGTCTGCCAAGCTCCTGACAGGGAGGTCGCCGGGGTGCTGGCGACCTCTCAGTCGGCCCCATTATGACTTTTGCACTGGACTGACAAGCAGAAACCAAGGTTTCCGCCAGTCAGCCCAGTGGAAAAGGTGCAGCAGCATTGTTGTCGGCTCATAATACAACAGGCGGAAATGCTGCCACATGCAGGGAGCATCAGCACCCTCAAAATGCACACTGTCGGCGGAGAACAAGGTTGTAATCAGCAGGGCATCACTGAGCTACAGATTTCCCACCAATAATGCTGGCATATAGTGTTGAAACACATTATACGACAAGGAGGGCACATAGGAGTGACCTAATGAGAAATGCAAAGGGAGAGGAATGTGTATTGGTAGGAATACTAAGTGAGAGAAGAACAACATTTTGTAAAATAACCAACATTTTGAGGACTTTTCAAACAGAGATGTGAGAGTGTGTGTGTTTATCTATGTGTGCATGCAAAAATGCAGGGTGGAATCCGACAGACACTTCACCATACACAACTGGACGCACCTGTACCCAACTATTCATCAGAAAACACAATTATTAGGTGAGTGTAACACCCCAAACACCCCCTGAAGCTACGCCCCTGGCGGCACTCGAGAACATAAACCTCCCAAACCAGCTTTGTGTATCTAAAATATAATCATGTGTTTCTGTGCACATACTGGAATAACCAGACGGTATTTGTTTTGAACCTGTAACCAAACACAGATTTCTGGTATGGCTGATTTAATCCACTGAGCTATTAGATCTTGCAAGCTGTGATGGACGCTGCACTTCTGTCCGTAATCCTGTGCCTTTAGGTTTTCAATCAACTCCCTTCCCTTTACTTATTGATCTTATCCTAGGCTGTGCTATGATTACTCAGTCTCCTTGGTTATCAGGTCTAGGATATGGTGACTAGCAGTGAGATGTACGTTTGCAGTGTCGGTGCCCGACTTCTGTTAACAATTACTCTATCGAATTTGTAACAGCTTTCCCGTTTACACAGTGCACGTCTGTCCTTCTAGGAGCACCACAACTCACGACCATTCGCCCTCCCTTCTTCCTGGTTACTGCACTTGTTGCACAGTTAAATTGACAAATTCACTCTCACAATGACTAGACCAGATACTCTTCAGCAGTTGTGCAACCCCCAATAGGATAAAAGGGTTTCATCCCATCCAAACTCCCCGTCGCCTTCTGCAGACAGGTTGCAATTTCTCCTTCCGGGAACGGATTTGATGTCAATTTGGCAACCGCGTATTACTTTTCTTAGAATTCCTGCTGTCACCGTAGCTCAGCGTTCAGGGGCTTCGGTACAAATCCATAGAGCAGAGGTCTTCAAACTGGGGGGTGGGCCCCCCTAGGGGGGCCTGAAGTGATCCCAGGGGTGGCCCCTGACTCTGGCCAAAATAAATATTATACAGCTAACAGGCCTTTGTTTTAAGCAGAAGCATGTTATTGCAGTTTTAAAAAGGTAACAGTACTTAACTGCAATGTTTAAATAGGTTTAGACATATTTAAACATTGCCATGTTTATAAAAATAATTGGAGACCTCTGCCATAGAGCCAAGCTCCATTTAAATATGTGGCATACCTTTTCATCTGACTAGCCAGGAGACGCCTAATCAGCAGAAATTGGCAACCTGACCTGACGTGAGGGTCTAGAATCCTCATCTGCAGCGCTACGTCTGTGGAGGAGCTGGCTCGGCCCAACCCAGAGTACATGTGTATCTAAGGGACAGCATGAACCTAAAGTTGTTCCATGGGACTCAGAAACTGAAAGTTTAAGTGAGGAGTAGGAAAGGGAAGGAACTGATTTGGGAGAGAAACAGCTCTTGAGGCCTGATGAGGGTCAGATGGTGGTACACTGAGAGGCAGCAGGGAGGAACTGGAGGCCCTAAACAGTGTGGCACGTTATTGAATTTTTTTTTCAGATGGATTTGTGACCCTTTATATTTACGTTCCTTTTTCCGACCTCCAGAAGAATGAAATACTGAGCCAGACCAGTGGTGCCAGGATGTAAGCATAACCTGCAGGCTACATGCAGATTACCACAGCTAGCACATTAACCATCCAGCGACGGCTCCTCCGCTATGGCGGAGGAGCATTGCCCCCCCGCCAGTAGCAGACGTTGCAAAACTTGAAAAATAAAATGATAATAAACCATGTTTATTATCGTTTTATTTTTTTAGGGGGCAGGGCCATGGGTGATGACAGGCACAAAGCGGAGTGGTGAGCACTGTTGTAAGTCTGCGTGTGGATTTGGTCAGCCGTCTCAGGACGGCCAATCCGACACGCTCACTGAGCTGTCTCCAACCCGAGCTGTGTTGCCGCGGTGGAGACAGCAGGCACAGGCTCCCAGTCTTTCTGGGAGCGCAAATCAAGGAAGCTCAGGCCAATCCTGATGCAGCTCTCATGCTGCCAGCAGCATGAGAGCAGTGTTAGGATTGGTCGGAGGACAGTCTGGGAGCCTGTGCCTGCAGTGGAGCCAGAAATGCAGCGATGTGGCGGGCATTGAGGAAAGTGTTTTTTTGTTTGGTTTCTGTTTTTGATTTAAATCAGTGTCATCTTGTTATTAGACCTCATAATTTAGTGTGCAAGTCTTTTAAATGTGGCAACAAACTCAGTTATATCCTTAATTTAAAATGTGAATTGTCTGAAGCTTCGAAGCAAAGGGGTGGGTGGAGGGAAAAGGGACAGGCAGCAAATGGAGGATGGATGGTGTGGCACAGGCAGGCATGGAATGGTTAGATACCAGGGTGGGGCATAGGATGGGAAACAATCCCAGCCACGACTCCCGAACAGCAACGTCATGGTCAGCGGAAGCGGAACAACGCTTTCGTTAACCACAACTTCCTTGTTCGGTGCCTTAACCACGCATGTGCTGAACAATGCACATGCGTGGTTAAGGCACAGAAGAAGGGAGTCAGCTTCGTCGGAGGCCGCGATCAGGTAAGTGGGGCTGGGGCTGCTCTAGGTGCGGGGGTTGGGGGGTCGGGACATTTTTAGTTTTAGGGGCGGGGGTATTTTTAGTTTTTGGGGGTGGGGGGTCGGAGTCGTTTAGGTTTAGGGGCGGGGTGGGGGGTTGGGGTATTTTTCGTTTTTAGGGGGGTGGGGGATTAGGGTACTTTAGGTTTTAGGGGGTGGGGGTCGCAGTAGTTTTAGGGACAGGGGTGTGGGGGTCGGGGTCTTTTTAGTTTTTAGTGGTGGGGTGGGGATTCGAGGTAGTTTTAGGGGCGGGTTGGGGGGTCGTGGTAGTTTTAGGGGCGGGGTGGGGGATCGGGGTAGTTTTAGGGGCAGGGGTGGGGGGGTCGGGTATTTTTCGTTTTTAGTGGGGTTGGGGGGTTAGGTTAGTTTTAGGAGTGGGGTTGGGGGTCGGGGTAGTTTAGGTTTTAGGGGGTTACAGTAGTTTTAGGGGCGGGGTGGGGGGGTCGCTGTAGTTTTAGGGGCAGGGGTGGGGGGTCGAGTAGTTTAGGTTTTAGGGGGTGGGGGTCGCGGTAGTTTTAGGGGTGGGGGTTGGGGTATTTTTAGTTTTTAGGGGTGGGATTGGGGGTCAGGGTAGTTTAGGGTTTGGGGGGGTGGGGGTCGCAGTAGTTTTAGGGGCAGGGGTGGGGGTAGTGGTAGTATTTTTAGTTTTTAGGGGCGGGGTGGGGGGTTAGAGTATTTTTAAATTTTAGGGGGGTGGAGGGTCGCAGTAGTTTTGGGGGCGGGGTAGGGGTGGGTGTTGGGGTAGTGTAAGAATTGTTTTTAGGGGTGGGGTGGGTGGTTGGGGTACAATTGTCTTAGGGGTGGGTGGACTGGGGTGGGGGGAGTCACATGCCGTTCACACATGCCTTTACCAGAAATGCCTTTACAATGAAAAATAGTTGTTAAGACATTCGTGGTAAAGGAATTTGTGGTAACAACGCAGTAGTTGTTCCAACCGCGTTGTTTAGGCATGCATGGCTCCAGCGTGTGTTGTTCCGACTCCTATTCGCATGGGATGGGTGGAGAGAAGGGAGAGAATGAGCAAAGGAAGGTTGGATGGACTGGAAAGCAGAGGAAGCCAAGAATGGACAGAAGGACTGCAGGAACATGAAGATACTAGCAACCAGTGGAGAAATAAGGGTGAAGGAATGGGTGGACAGACATACTAAAGATACAGATGGAAAACAGAGCCAAAGTATGGGCTGAAAAATAATGTGAGGGGTGTTTATCATGGCCTGAGATGTAAGGAGAGACAGAGATTAGTGGTGAAATATGGGATAGGTGATACACTGGTGTTGAGACCAAGAAGAAGGGATACTTTGGAGACAAGATCAAGGAATGGAGGAGAGACAGGCCAGAGATGAAAAGTGAGAACCAAAGCAGAGGCTGAGAGGCAAAGCAGTAGGGACGAATAGTAGCCAAGGTGAATTTATGAAAGGGCAGGCAAGAAAAAGGGGTGAATAGGCAGGCAAAACCAAGGGATGTGTGGACAGGCAAGTGTTGGGTGGAGAGACAAGGGATAGGCACTGAGACAGTGCCAAGGTAAGGATAGCAAGCGTACCAGTGTAAGGGAAGAGAAACACAGTCCAGAGATGGGTGGACAGACATAGCCTATGGATGGAAAGAGAGAGGCAATCCTAAGGAATGGAGAATTACAAGGTCAAAAACAACAAATAAAATAAACATTTTTACAAATAGAATGTAAAAAGAGTGTTTATGTTTTTTGTAAATCATATGCCTGTTTTGCATAAATAACAGGACAACTGAGTTTAGGAATGGGTCAGAGTAACAACAAATAGATCCTCCTTGAAAGACACGTGATCAGAACTGCAAAACAAAACTCACTGCATGAAAGCAAAACTGTGTTAAACAATGTGATCAGTGGACAAACAATGATCAAATAGATAATATGGCAAATATTTATGTAGAAGGACAGAGCAACTTGAGTGGATGGGACAACCTGAGTGCATTTGAGAGACCAGAAGTGTCAAAGAGGGTAACAGTATCATAAGTGTTGCAGATGGAAAGGACGGTAATCTGTAGGGTAGCAGAGGACATAGGACTATGAGCAAATACAGCACCCTGACAGGAAGAAGGAACAGTGACATGAGAGGTGTTTCAGTGAGAAGTAGAAGCACCCTGACAAACAGCACAAAATAGAGAGGGCAGCATCCTCCTGAGAGAGTAACACCTTCAGTAACAATAGTGCACTAACAACTAACTGTCCCTAAGATGAACAAACACCATCAGAGACAGCTGTTTCTAGAGATGAATTTCATAGAAAGGGGGTAGTACATTGAGAGAAGGCAGCACAGAAATGGAGAAGCCAGAACAGTACCCTGAGGGGCTTCAGAGAGAATCAATAGCACAATGACATATATTAGAGGATAGGGCAGTGGTACACAGAGCAGTACCCTAAGCAGGAAGCCTGAGCAGTATCCTGAGAAGGGCTTCACAGGAAGTCTGTGTCAACATCTCAAAGGGACAGTCATGCATTAAGGGTATTATCAGCATCATAGAGCTGCATACATAGAAAAAGCTGCACCTAGCCTGCATCGAGAGTGAGGGCATGACATTGAGAAGAAAAACAAAACGGTATTTTGAGGGGGGGAAGATTGATGGTAGAGCAGCTTAAAGATAAATTTGAAATAGAGACAGGGTGGTACCTAAGAGAGTGCAGTACTATAAAGAGACCTCAGTACTCTGAGAAGGTAGGCTGAACCGGATTCAGGAAGGATTGTTATAACACAGCGTAGAACACCGCCTGCAGACATATACTGTGTGACATGGATTCTCACAAATTGCTGTAGTAGGCAAGGGTTTTGGTATTGGTTTCCCCTTTGAGTAAATCCCTGGGATCGAAGATTTGCTCTGTGATAGTCCTTGTTAGACCTTCCTAAGGAGTTTTTCCAACAGTAATTTTATAGGTATTAGTAATTTTGCTGACTCTTTTCCTTATATCTGATTTTGAGAAAGCTTACCCTTGTTATGGTAGGTCTGAGTTGGTTTTGGTGATGAGCTAATGATAAAGGTTTTAAGCTGGATTACTTTTTCTTAGTGAACCAATGTCCAATTCTATACATTCCATCTGCTTCTTGTGGCCAGCAGCAATGGTGAATGTCCCTAGAGACCCTGCGGTGCCCAAACGAAGCCTGCCATCCATGCGGCTTCCCCCGCCTCGGCACTCAGGTCAGGGCATGCAGGGGGCGCGGGCTGCAGAGTGTGTGACCAGTGTTCCCATGTGGCGATCATACAGGAGGGGATGCCGGAGTCCGTGGCTCCACAGCTCCGGACCTTGCTGTGACCTAATTATGGCGGGTGGCCTAGTGCCTCGCTAGATTAGCCCCACTGGTTATTTCCGCAGCCTGAGTGGGTGCCATGGCTGGCTACACCAGAGATCAGCAACAGTCCTGCCCATCTCCAGGAATTGAGGACAGCAGCGTGGGGCCTCAAAAGTACTGCGGCCTACCTCGGCCTTGAGGCTTCCCCGATACCTTGCCAGCAAGACACCCGCAGGCCCCCCGCAGCGGCACTTGAGTCAAGGCGCATGATGGAGTACGTACTGAGAAGTGCAGGGCCTCAGGGGACACCGCAAGGCACCAACACTGGTGGCGGGAGTGGTGACCGGGGCCCTACAGAACACCGGTGGTGCTGATGTTCCCCAGGGAGCAGCAGGTGAAAACCGCTCCCCAGAGCAAATGCCCCCAACCCAGTCCCTCTTCTTTCTTCCCTCACCACTCTCCTGAAGCCGGATCCCTGGCGCAGCTGCACAGGGCACACGGGGTGTGTCAACGGGGGGTATGGTGCCAATGTACATTATCTTTGAGGATGGGCCCCCCCACATCGGCGTCACAATCAAGGCATGTGGCAGCAGACTGCACCTACAAGACCCACAGCTGTGTCCCGCACTCCAGAGCCTGATCATCAGATCTTGCCACTTTCCTAAATCCAATGAATTTCATCAGCCATACCTCCTTGCACCAGTCCTAGCCGTGACAGGCTAGATTGAGGGGAACCTACGAATGGCTGCCCTGTCTTATAACCTTTGGGTGCTTCTGATCGCAAGCTGCACTCACCAGCCATTGTTACCTGTGGCCCTGTGTCTGACCGCGATGCACATTATAGATGTCCACTGGACTCCTCCGCCCCCACTGGTACCCACATGGTAGCTACCCAGGATTGCCTGGAAGACCCTGTTTTTCAGCAGGAACAAAGAGAACACCTTTGCCACTACTTTACCGAGAACTCAGGCACAGCCTCCACTAAGGTGCTCGAATTGGACGCCCTTCAGGCAGTACCCAGAGGGGTCTGTATCCCAAAACATTTGTGAGAATCTGCCGCACCCTGGAGAAAGACATAGAACAGGCCAAGCAAAAATTGGCTGACTTCAGTAAAGAGGTGGATGCACACTCAGAGCTTATCCTCAGTTCAAGGAGGCTAAGACTGCATACGCAGCACTCCTAGAAGATCTGAGATGCTACAACTTCAAGGCCTACACTTCCAGGGTGCACAGAGAAGGTGACAAAACTGGCAGACTCTTTGGCTTGTTCAGCAGGAATGCACAGCACCCCCAATCACTGTGATAGTAGATCCCAGGGAAGCCAAAATACACCCCTAAGCTGACATCCTACAGGCCTTTACAGAGTACTATTCCATACTATAGAAAGACCCAGTCACCTCACCAACCACAACACCGGAAGCCTTTCTTGCACAAGTCCACCTCCCAACCTTCAGGCATCCACCAGACTTACCCTTGACGAAGCCATTACCGTCACAGAAGTTGCACAAGCGATTCAAGACCTCGCCTGGAAATAAACACCGGGCTTGGATGGTCTGCCAATAGAATACTAAGCCGCCTTTTTGTCTTTGCTTGCATCTCGACTTGTGGCCCTATATGAGGAGGCACTACATAAAGGCGAACTCCCCCACACACTGCAAGAATCCATCCTTGAACCCCATAGGAATCCCACTAGTTTGGCCTCAAACAGGCCCATAGCTAGCCTGGGCACAGAATATAAAGTTCTGGGCAAAATCCTAGCAGACAGGTACTCCCAAATTCTCCCTGGTCTTGAATGCAGGACCAAGATGGCTTCGTACTGGAGCGCAATACATCACAAAACATTCACCACCTTTTTCATATACAGGATCAGGTCCAAGGCCATCACACTAACTTTGCTTGTTGTATACTAGACCTGGTAAAGACTTTTGACACACTGACCTGGCCATGCCTTTTCGAGGTCCTCCACCGGGTAGGAGTCGGACTCAAGCTTTTGGCATACACTAGACTGCTTTATACCAACCCAACCTCCAGAGTTGCTCTAGGCCGTCTCATCTCTCACCATTCCCTGTGTGTCGGGGCAAAAGACAGGGGTGCTCACTCTCCCCCCTGTTGTTTGCCCTTGCTAAGGATCCTCTAGCTCTAAGACTCCAAGCATGAGGCATGGAGTGGGCCATACCACTATCAGATGGGATACATGCGGTGTCCCTCTATGCGGACAACCTACTCTTGTATCTTCAAGATATCAAAGCAGACCTTACGCTGATCCCGCGTATCCTAGCAGACTTTGCCTCTGCCTCCGGGCTCTGGATTAACTGGATAAAATCAGCGGTCTATCCACTATGCCCAGGACAATTACCATGCGATCTGACTCTCGGTGACGTCCACCTTCATTGGCGCCCACAAGCAGTTTAATACCTAGAGGTCCAAATCTACCACTCCAATGCCAACCTCTTCGATGGTAACTACTGCAGAGTTTTAAGCGGGGTCTAGACCCAAATGCGTTTCTGGCAGACCCTCCCACTGCCACCTATTGGCTAGACTGCCCAGGCGAAAATGATTCTCCTACCTCGATTACTCTATTACTTTGCAAACCTCCCAATCATACCACCACATTACTTCTTTGCGGAATTGGACACTCTCTCTATCGAACTTGTGTGTGGTGCTGGCCGGCACAGGGTCACCCTTGCCAAATTACCACTGCCGACTGAACAGGGAGGCCTGGGGGCCCTGTCATTTGAAGCTTACTTCTTGGCACCACAGCTCCAGTGGTTTTCTCATTGGACTGCAGGCTACAATCTGAGAGAAGCCACTAACGCTCAGGGACCCATCTTCGATCCTGCCATTGTGGAGGCACCTTCTGAAAAAGCCACAACCCCATCATACTTAGCTATTGATGGTGGTGCTGGCTCGGCAGTGCATGGCTCGTGTGCACCAGCTGTCTTGTGCCACCTTGCTATATACCCTGTTATTCCGCCTCATCTGGCTGCCCCATCAGCACAGATTTTACACTCCCTGAGCCTTGAGGATACGGACGGGAACTCAGTCCACCCAGTGGGTGATCCCTTTCAAGTGTATCATCTCCTCTCGTTTGCACAGCTGGCAGAGAAAAGCAACCTTCCAGATAGGCAGTTCCTCCTTCATAAACAGCATGCCAAATGCTCTGGGATACAACAGAAGGAGAACCCCCTAAACACTCAGTGCTACATTCCATCCTGCTGATAGGATTCAGCCGCCACCTTATCACATGGCTATACAGAGCAACATGCAAACTCATGCACATCCCTCTGTCGATACTCCAACATCAGTGGGACGACAATTTCAGAAGGGCACTATGGGACAATGGATGGGACACAGCTCTCCGATTTCCTAAGCTTGTTTTGTGCAACTCCTGATTAAAAAATATACTGTTCCTTATCCTTCACAGGGTGTATCTCACCCCAGTACACTTACACCGCTTAATCCCAGGCACACCACCAGGCTGTCCTTGCTGCCCAGCTCAAGAAGCAGATTTTATCCACATGCTCTGGTCCTGTTCGGCTTTCCAAAGATACTGGTATTCTGTACACTCTACCCTGCAAATTGTCACTGAACTTACAGACCTCGAGTCGTTGGGGGCTAGCTCCTTAGGTATTTTCAGACACACTAAACAACAGCAAGTGTGGGCCCATTTTACATCTTTAGTACTCCTCGCAAAGCGCACCCTGACAATGCACTGGTACTCCCCCACAGCACCCCCCCGGTGTCCACTTGGCATGGTGCTGTACGTAAGTGGGGGACAGCGGAGGAAGATGACCTCTGATACGAGGAGCTGCGTCGCCTGCGTAAATGCCCGATCTCCACCCATTGTGTCAAGCTGCAAGCACACTTCCAGCAGAAGACAACAAACCCCATCCCTTCCTCCCAGCCTCAAGAGCACACACACCTGCCTTGCTCACTCCATACATAGCACAGCTGGGAGGCTTGTTCTGCTGTTTCCTGCCATGGGCTCACACAATGCCCCCACTGGCCGCTCACCCTATTTGCTGTGCTCTCCTGATGTCCCAACACGTGACTGCTTACCCCCTGCCACCTCACGATCCTGAGTTCTTATCTTTCTGTCCTCATTCTGTCTATTGTTGGTTCCTTTGAGGAGCATGGCACCACTCCTTTATTTCACGCACCCCAAGGACTTTACACAACTGCTCAACAAGATGCTGTTGTTCTCACTCACTGTACGTACACCTGTACTTGCACTTATTCTCAGAATCCACTTGTTCTCAAACTTTACTGAGATACTAATTTTGTATCCTCCGTGTCTTTCTTGTAATTGGTAACTGAAAATTCAATTAAAATATATTTTTTTGAAATCAAGTTTTAAACACGTTTAATAATTGCCAAGATAAACCAAGATATAAAACCAATTCATACACTCTGAACACCAACATATGAAAAATACTTCAAATTTATTTCAGAAACCTTGACATAAACATATTAATTCTAATAAAGCTCCCTATCCTTAACTGCTCCTCAACGGAAGGGTGGGTGGAATAATGGTAGCCTCCTTGTCTTTAAAGAAAATCACAATTCTTTATACAGTTAACCTATAATAGTCAGCATTTTATGTCAAGACAGGAGGCTAACATTATGCATGTTCAAAGTCTTTCAAAACACCTTTTGAAATATGATCTACAGACTTAAAATAAAATCTCCTAAATGTTTCTGCAAATGACCAATCAGCTGCCTTTATAATATCTTCCAAACAACCACCCACCCATCTGTAGTGCTTTCCTCTTATTTAGTTTCTAAGCACTAACATAACACAACAGAAATGCACTTCTGAGGTCAAAGAAGACTTTTATTGTTGTTA
This sequence comes from Pleurodeles waltl, assembly GCF_031143425.1. Classification (NCBI taxonomy): domain Eukaryota; kingdom Metazoa; phylum Chordata; class Amphibia; order Caudata; family Salamandridae; genus Pleurodeles; species Pleurodeles waltl. Next base: position 1,575,343,429 of record NC_090445.1, on the reverse strand, counting down.
TATGAATGACGAATTAGTAGCTTTCCAGTCCGCGTTAATCAAACAAAATATATCAGTTTGCAATATACACAGCAGGTTATATTTATAAGATATTGAATGCAAAGCAAAACAAATACTTCACCGTGTAGGAACTATTTACAGCTACATCTTTCTAAGGTCTGCAAGCTGATGACCCCTGTCAGCCGCGAGAAAGAGTTTCATCTACCCACACGGGATGCTGGCAGCTGGCGCCAAGCTCCAGCACGAGGTCCGGCAGATTCGAATCTGACTCTCTGCAGCCTGTTACATTCGTTACAAAGGTGTGCCCCCTCCTCTCAGACCTGGGAAACTGAGCAAGCCCTTTGGAGACTGGCCAGGTCTCCAAGACTACTCCTGTTCCCAAGCTCAAGCGAGGAAAAAACAACACCCATGTACTCTCTCTTATCATGTCTAGTCTACTGTGAGAAAAACATCTTGGTTCATCTTGTGCAAAAACACAGCTTGGAAAAATACAGCTTGGATTCTCAACTGCAATGTCTAACTCCACGTTAAAGGCAATGGGCAGCTAACCTAAATATCAAATGCAATGTCTAGTGTCATGTCAAAGCCAATAAGCATCTAAGCTGAATACAAAATGCAATGTATGATATCATGTCAAAGCCCATAGGCAGCTGAGCTGAATATAAAATGCAATGTATAATATCATGTCAAAGCCAATAGGCAGCGGAGCTGAATATAAAATGCAATGTATAATATCATGTCAAAGCCAATAGGCAGCGGAGCTGAATATAAAATGTAATATATGATATCATGTCAAAGCCAATAGGCAGAATATCTAATAGCATGTCAAAGTCAATAGGCAGATAAACTGAATACATCATGTCAAAGCCAATAGGAATGCAATGTCAAAGCCAATAGGCGGCTAGACTGGATACAGCATGTCAAAGCCAATAGGCAGAATACAGAATGTAATGGCTAATACGATGTCAAAGCCCATAGGCGGCTAAACTGAATACAGAAAGTAATGGCTAATGCCATGTCAAAGCCCATAGGCGGCTCAACTGAATACAGAAAGTAATGGCTAATGCCATGTCAAAGCCAATAGGCAGAATACAGAATGTAATGACTAATGCAATGTCAAAGCCCATAGGCGGCTAAACTGAACAAAACATACCATGTGCTACTGGTGAACATTGAGCAACTAATATGCGCAGTGGTGAAACACAAAGTCATTGGTCAAAACAAACTTTATCAAATGGCAGCACATTCCGCCCTTTGACCAATGAATTTTTGTTTCACATATCTCTTGTTTCAAACAAACACAAAAACATCAGCACAAAAAAAAACCCATTATATTTGAATGATCAAAGCAATCCCTGTAAAGCAATAGAAGTGAATTAACACATTGATTTCATAACCTTTCACATCAGATACATCTACATAGAAAAGACTGGGCAATGTTTTTTTTATACTCTGAGTGAGTCTCTAATTCAACAGTGTTAGCAATTTGATGTGGCATGAGTTCTGCTCATGTAAAGGTGCACGGTCCACCTGAAAGGTTTGCTGGAAGATAAGCAAAAGTCAGAGTTCCATACGAGAGGGAAAAAGAAAAAAAAAAAAAAACACAGCTTAGTTCCCGTGGAAGAATGCAATCAAACAAGTTGAACTTGAACTGAAGGCGCAGTTTGCGCAAAATGGATCCATGGTGCTGGCACTTTACTCAGCCAGGTTCAGGTTGGGGATTCGGTCCCTTCCCCGACCCCACACGCACACACCGGAAGGGGGACCACACAGCACACTCAGGGAAGTGGCGAAATGTGGTAGGATCTGCAAAAGAAACAAGTATGACTTTTCTTGCAAATAACATTTTTCATTTAAACTGCACCCTTCCTCTTTCTTTCCCTGTTTTATAATCAGCGGGACGTTTTTGGGGCCCTTTGTTATATTCTCTGCAGGTTCTGGAGGGTCACTTGGGGCTTCAGCCCACACATCAGCACTGAGGTTTTTATCTGCTGCGCCACAGCTTCCCTTTTCTTGCACTGTCAGAAGGGCTGGGGCAGACTCATTCTTTACCAAACCTCCATTCACTGCATTTATGTCAATTTGGGCCATTCTGTCTCCAATTTGTTTGAATGAATCAGATTCTTTTCTAGGTATCAGCATAATTTCGATTTTTCCTTGGTAATCTGCAGCAATCACTCTCCCTAAAACCTGATCACTTTGCCATTCCTGTCCTGGTAACTTTCCTCTCCCCAACTGCTCTGTGACTGCTTGCATGACAGATTGCTTTTGTGCGTGCTGCACAGTTTTTATCAAATCTAGGGGAATGTGCATCTCTCTCATCTCTGCCCACCTGTAAGTGGCTTTTTCTCTCAGCTGTTCACATTTCTGGGGCACCCACTTAGCCATCCCCACTAAGGCAGAATTCTGGGTGAACACTTCTCTCTCTGAATTTTTCTCATTAACATCTGCAAGGTAATTGAACCAGTTAGGTACAAGCCATGTGGCTAAAACATTATCAAAGAACCAAAAATCAGCATAAAAATGACACATCTCACGTAGCTCTTGCTTTAAAATCTGACACACATTATACAACGCTGTTCCTTCTACTGTGCCAGAAAGCAACATTTCAGTCAATGAATCATTAGTAAAACAAACATGCTTTTTATCTTCAGTGGACACGAATTCAAATGGTGCATTCAACTTCATTGGTAACTCTTTTACCTGTGGTACTCTAGCCCTGTCTTGCAAGTACCAGATCCATTGTATGATTCTAGCTAGGGGCACTATTTTCTTTCCTTGTTCTTGAGTTACATGTACATAAGTATTTCCTTCTTGCACTGCGCAGAAACCTAAAGTCTGCATTATTTCATTTGCCAAATCACACGCGCGCAGCTGCATATTATTTTTCACAGTGACCATATACAAAAGTGTTAGGATTTCTCTCAAATGAGGGCTATTCTTTTTCCAAAAATCAAACAAGCTAATGAAAGTCGGGGTGTCTTGCTCTAAAATCCTTCGTTTTACTTGTGCATTTTGCAACGGTAACTCGTAAATCACATTCTGGTCTCTCTCGTCCCTGTTATCAGTTAAGGAATGCATTTTGTCTGCCAAAAACCCTGGCTCACAAACTCAGTGCAGCTCGGAGCTGTCTTAACCCCCTCATTACTGGAATGGGACAAGAAAGATTCTTCAAAAACAGCCTTTTTATAACTTTCAGTCGGGCTAATTTGCTCACGTAAATTCCTATTTTCATGTTCCAAATTCCTACATTTCTCCTGCATTTCTCGGTAAGCAGATAAAGGTATCCAGACCTTTCTGTCATCATTACTTCCAAAACACACGTTTTCTACACATGCATTTTCTTCTGTAATTCCCCAAACAGAAAACAATTCACAGTTTTTCTTAGCACCATCAGGCAGTTTAACAACACATGACATGGTCTGCCGTGCTACTGTGATTCTCCAAACAACAAACAATTCACAGTTTTTCGTAGCACCATCAGGCAGTTTAACAACACATGACATGGTCTGCCGTGCTACTGTGATTCTCCAAACAACAAAAAACAATTTCTGTAACTCTCCAAACAACAAAAAAACAATTACACTTTTAAAGTGTGCACTTAGAAATCTACCAACTCGTCAAACCCCTTCTTAATCACCTCTTAATGACCGACACCCCACTCCTGGTACCAATTGTAGTGCTTTCCTCTTATTTAGTTTCTAAGCACTAACATAACACAACAGAAATGCACTTCTGAGGTCAAAGAAGACTTTTATTGTTGTTATATGAATGACGAATTAGTAGCTTTCCAGTCCGCGTTAATCAAACAAAATATATCAGTTTGCAATATACACAGCAGGTTATATTTATAAGATATTGAATGCAAAGCAAAACAAATACTTCACCGTGTAGGAACTATTTACAGCTACATCTTTCTAAGGTCTGCAAGCTGATGACCCCTGTCAGCCGCGAGAAAGAGTTTCATCTACCCACACGGGATGCTGGCAGCTGGCGCCAAGCTCCAGCACGAGGTCCGGCAGATTCGAATCTGACTCTCTGCAGCCTGTTACATTCGTTACAAAGGTGTGCCCCCCTCCTCTCAGACCCGGGAAACTGAGCAAGCCCTTTGGAGACTGGCCAGGTCTCCAAGACTACTCCTGTTCCCAAGCTCAAGCGAGGAAAAAACAACACCCATGTACTCTCTCTTATCATGTCTAGTCTACTGTGAGAAAAACATCTTGGTTCATCTTGTGCAAAAACACAGCTTGGAAAAATACAGCTTGGATTCTCAACTGCAATGTCTAACTCCACGTTAAAGGCAATGGGCAGCTAACCTAAATATCAAATGCAATGTCTAGTGTCATGTCAAAGCCAATAAGCATCTAAGCTGAATACAAAATGCAATGTATGATATCATGTCAAAGCCCATAGGCAGCTGAGCTGAATATAAAATGCAATGTATAATATCATGTCAAAGCCAATAGGCAGCGGAGCTGAATATAAAATGCAATCTATAATATCATGTCAAAGCCAATAGGCAGCGGAGCTGAATATAAAATGTAATATATGATATCATGTCAAAGCCAATAGGCAGAATATCTAATAGCATGTCAAAGTCAATAGGCAGATAAACTGAATACATCATGTCAAAGCCAATAGGAATGCAATGTCAAAGCCAATAGGCGGCTAGACTGGATACAGCATGTCAAAGCCAATAGGCAGAATACAGAATGTAATGGCTAATGCGATGTCAAAGCCCATAGGCGGCTAAACTGAATACAGAAAGTAATGGCTAATGCCATGTCAAAGCCCATAGGCGGCTAAACTGAATACAGAAAGTAATGGCTAATGCCATGTCAAAGCCCATAGGCGGCTCAACTGAATACAGAAAGTAATGGCTAATGCCATGTCAAAGCCAATAGGCAGAATACAGAATGTAATGACTAATGCAATGTCAAAGCCCATAGGCGGCTAAACTGAACAAAACATACCATGTGCTACTGGTGAACATTGAGCAACTAATATGCGCAGTGGTGAAACACAAAGTCATTGGTCAAAACAAACTTTATCAAATGGCAGCACACCATCGTACAAACCTTACTTGCCATGGCTCCCCTCACGGAATGATCCCTAAACTTTGACACATCCACAATGCCTCCTTCATAGTAGCTTTCACCCATCTAGCAATCTTATCATTCATAAGTTCCTTAAATGGTTTCACATAAGTGATTAATAGCTGATCAACCCCAGCACATCTCTTATCCAAGATCCTGGTCTCCTATTCCTTCAAACACCGTACCACACACAAATTAGGTGAACTATCAAACCTTGGATAAAGAGTAAACCCAGACATCATCTTTGTACGTTTAAAATCTCGACAAATACCCCATCTGGCTGAAAAAATCTATGCAACATTTCTAAGGCTCCTGCATCCGAAAACCTCAGAAAAGAGATAAGACAATGCAATGTTGGCAACTTCCAAGACAATTCTCTCAATTTCAAATATCTGTTACTCAGCTAACTCTAAACTGTTAAACATTCCATAAAGTCTGATACTTCGCACTAGATGGTCTCCACAACTCACCACACTGCAAATCAAAGGACTTCTACCAACAGACACCACTAACTGCAACAAATGTCCTGCTACCACCGCCGACCTGTAACAATTTACTATCCTGTATGACATACCTTTTTCAAATAAACCTGCCAGGAAATTTGTCACCTTTATCTCATCAGCCTCCACGGCATCCAAATGCCTTTCTACGCACCACATAACCATACCTTCCATGCTCCTTTATACCTTCTCTTAGTTCCTGTTGAGCATGACTCACTGAGTAAGCTTGTTGCTGTACCCGAACATTCTGTGAATCTTCCAGAACACATGATTTCTTCCATACTAGAAGGTTGGGAGAACCTGACTCCACCAAAGGATGTTCCTTGCCTTCTACACCTAACAAAAGGCCTTTACAGGATTTTATAAAATATGGCTCCTCCACTGCCATTTTCATTACCATCGGAAACCACACTTGTTTTTTCCAAAAAGGCCAACATCTCTGTCTCCTCACCTTTACCTCACCTCTACCAACATTCTGAATCATTGAGAATGAGGGTAAAGCATCTCCCCTCATTCCTACGCAATTGTCTTTAAACACACCCACTCCTATTGCTCCTGGATCCGACCTCAAAAAGATATATAATTTGGCAACTGAAAAGTTAGTCTGAAAGCACAAAGTCCACCTCTGAAGGCCCATAATTCTTAAAATACCTTGAAATATGTCCTCTTGTAACTTCCAATCACTGTAATCTATCACATTGAGTGAAAATCCAATCTGTTATCACATTCTAAATTCCTGGCTAATATTCTGCCTTCAAAACTATCTTGTGCTCCAAGCAAAATTCCCATATTTCTTTCGCTAATTCAGACAATGCCATGGACCTGTTGCCTCCTAACCTGTTTATACATGTTACTGCAGTCAAGTTGTCCATCTTCAACAACACAGAGCTGCCTTTCAGCTCTGTCTTGAAACTCTGGAGGGCAAACAAACCTACCTGCATCTCCAAACAATTTATATGTCTCTACTTTTCTGACGGGGCCAGACTCCACTGGTCTCCTCACCCATGCATATCGCTCCACATCCTAAGTGCTCACATCCATCTCCAACAGAAAATCTGTTTTTGTTCCAAAAACAGCCCGTCTGTTCCAGGCTTCCAAATTCTTCTTGCACCATATCAACTCCTCTCTCGCATCCACAGAAAGAAAGACCTTTTCCCCATACCATAAACCTCTTGCCAGACCAGCAGGCTTTAAAGTGCTCTGTAATTTGTAATGCAACTGACCCGGAAAAACCTCTTGGATTGATTGAAGGTTACAACAGACCAATCAACCGAGCCAACTGCCTCAATTTGACCTTCTCCTTCCTTAACATAATCTGCACCTCCTTCTCTATTTTCCTCACTTTCATCTGTGGTACTTGGCAAAACACTGTGTCCACCACAGTTCTGTGTCAGAACCATCAGAACCATTACTGACTTCTCTACATTTATTAGAAAGCCCAAATCCTGTAACAGACTTTTCACCATTTCCAAATGCTTCCTCAACTTGTCTGCATGCTGATATCAATATCACAATATCGTCTAAATAAATGATCATCCTTATTCCACTTTCTCTTAGAAAACCAACCACTGGTCTCAATACCCTTGTGGAACACAAAGGTGCTGAAGACAGTCCGAAAGGGAGACTCTGAAACTGATATAGATGACCCTTTCATCTGAACTGCAAGAATCTCTGACTCTCGCTCACTATCGGAATTTTTAAATATCCATCCTGGAGATCCATCTTCACCGTCCACTCTAGATCTTTAAGCAAACCTCTCAATAGGTGTATACCTTCCAAATTGGAATGTTGTTATGTCATAAAATCGTTCAGTGTTTTACGATTTTTTATCCATCTATTTTATATTAAATTCTTATTTGTATATTGTATTATATGAAGCTCCCTGTATATTGTATTATATGAAGTATTGTTTATGCCTTGATGGTTTCATGACCGAATAAAGCTTGTGTTATAATAAAAAAATGGTTCAAGTCTCTTAAGTTTATCACCGACCTCTATCCTTTGTCTTTTTTCTCCAATAGAAAGAAAGTACTTACAAAGCCTTTCTCTTCCTCTCCTACTTTTATACTGCATTCTTTTCTAACATCTGTAATACTTCCTCTTGCACCATATGTTCCAAATCATTTAAAGATACCAATTTGTTTGGCTCTCGCTCTTGAACTGGCTCTACTTCGAACTCTATTTATTAACCTTCTATAGTTTGTAACACCCACTTGTCTTTTGTCACCTAAAATGTTTCAACTTTCCTCCCATACTTGTTGGGATAAACGTAGAAGAAATCCTCATACTCACCTTGATTTTGTCCTTCATTGGAATTCTGTCCCCTTCCTCTTCTATTGCAATTTCTTTGATTCCCCTTGTAATATCGAAAACCTTGGTTCTGATATTGGGTTTTATAACCTCCCCAGCTGGAAGGGCACCCTCTCCTACCAGTCCTACTATAAAAACTATTATTAGAAAATACTTTTCACATAGAAAAGTGCACCTTGTCGAGGCTCATGAAAGCGGGCACGTATTTGGATAGAGACTTAACCATTCCATCCCCAAAAGGAATACAAGAACATCATCATTAGACTTGTATTTAGCTAAATCGCTTAGTTTAGTATTAATGAGAATAAGCACTGTCTCTCTCCTTTCTGGCAAAAGGCCCACATTGGCATGACCTAAACAACAGATAGCACGCTGGCACCAACCTCGCAATAGAGTCAAATCCAACTCCATGCCCTTCAAAAAGGTGTCCACTGCATCAGCGATCTTTGCCAGTGGTCCAAGAATATTTAACACCCTTCAGAGATTTTTCTAAGCCTTTTGTGGGATCTTTGCCCATGTTAAATAAGTAATTCATGAGCTCTGGATACAGATTCGGTGTCATTGTCACTTTGTCATATATAATGGGTCAGGAACATTCCGTTTGCATAATATTTCTCTCTTCCTTCTCCAAGGATTTACGCAGCTTGGATATAATGTTATCAGAAACATGGTCCAAAAGCCACCAATCCTTCTCTCAGGGATGTCTTATATACTTAGGGTTGAATAATTTCTCTCCAAAAGGATCAACCACCATATCCTTTACCATACTCCTGGCACTTACCTCACTCTCCTCATCTAACCCTTCTCTATATTCCAAATCTAAAATATACTCATTAAGATCCTCCTCAGATCTGCTTTTAGACATTCCCATATTTTATACAGGATATCAATCTTTTTCATGGTTAAACTGACCCTTTCTTGTACCACTTCAGGGACCACTTCTAATTGAGCCACGTTGGACTACCCTCTCACTGGATGAACCCTCTAAATGTTTCCTCTTTTTAAGACACTTCCCACACGGACCTTTTTTCTGATCCTCCTCATCTGAAATAGAATGATATTCCTCCTCATACATTTTCCTTTCCTGCCCAAAGCCCATCTAACAGTCTGTTGAACAGCCACCTGAATCTCCTAATCAACTCCTCCTGATTAGTTCCCCCCTTGTTTTTCTCAGACATCATGTTCTTTCCGTTCTCATATTATCATCTAGAAATTGACCAAAAATAAGTTTGATTTTATGTAAACACTCTTTTCTTTATCCAATTAATATTTTCCTCAGAATTACCTTCAAAATAGTTCTCATATCTTTCACACAAAGGTATGACCGTTTCTGGCAACCAAATGCAATAACACAGCTGTCATAAAAACAGCCCAATAGAGCTAATTCCCATAGAAAATAACCAGAAAGCTGCACAAATGCCTACTGCCTTTAGAAAACAAGACTCACAATGGAAAAGAACATTGAACGCGTCCCTAAATTGAAGAAAACATTAGACACAATGGCCCTCGTTATGACATTGGTGGAAAATTCAACTTACCGCCACGCTGATGGCCGCCAACTTACCGCCGCGGGGGATAGCCGTTCACCATATTATGACACACACACACACCAATCCGTCACTATTCAGCCACATACACAAATCCGCCACACCAAAGGTCAGTGATAAACTTGCGGTATCAAAATCCACACCGTTACGCCAACAGAACTACGTCCACCACATTATGACCCACGAATCACCATGGCAGACATTCAACGGCGGTAAACCATTGGCTGTAGATACCGCCGCGCTCACAATGGACACCCACATACAAAACAACATCACATTGGACAATTCAAACAACACACACCTGACACCCATACACCCATACACACACCACACCCACACCACTATAAAACACACACCAACATTACATGCAACTCTTTACAAACAACAATTACTGGCAGGAGATTGACACCAAGACCACTGATACAACTAGAGCCACACACTATTCACACCTGTACACCACTCACGCACTACACATCACACACCCCAACACATAATCCAACACACCCTCACCAACACACCTGAAACAGCACCCATGGCACCACAAAGACACCCCTGTTTCACAGAGAAGGAGCTAAGGGCCATGGTGGAGGAAAGTGTCAGGGTAGAGCCACAGCTGTTTGGAGCACAGGTGCAGCAGATATCTATAGCTAGGAAGATGGAGCTATGGTGGAGAATCGTGGACAGGGTCAACGCCGTGGGACAGCACCCAAGAACTAGGGGTGACATCAGGAAGAGGTGGAATGACCTACGGGGGAAGGTACGTTCAACTGCAGCAAAACACCAGCTCGCGATCCAGAGGACTGCCGGTGGACCCCAACCTCCTCCACCACAACTCACAGCATGGGAGGAGCAAGTCTTGGCAATACTGCATCCTGAGGGCCTGGCCGGAGTCAAAGGAGTCAACTCTCTATCACTACTACCCCCCTACCTGCATGCCATCACATACCCTCACTCCCATCACTCCTACACTTCCCACACATCCCACCATCACATCTCACTCATCCCAATGCCAAGCCCTGCATGCTGTACCAATGCATGGACACCACTCCCAGCCCTGCATGGGCACTTATCACTAAAGCATGCACACTATAGAGAATTACCTTTCCCACCATACACTAACATACACAAGTGAAAGGTGCCAGGGCAAATCCAACCAAAAAGGGGAAGCCACGGATGTACAGTATGTCAGACACAGAAACCATAACACATCATTTACATCCCCACAGGTACCCCAGCCAATGTCAGCGGAGAGGAGGTGCCAGCACTATCCAGTTCCCTTAACTGAAGAGGCCCACAGTGATGACAGCAACTCTGGTCTTCAGGATCTGGATGACCTACCTGGCCCATCAGGGACCACTGAACAGCCGGTTACCCAGGCCCAGTCGCACACCACCACAGAGCCTCCCCCATCACCACCACAGCACCCACCCAGTGTACCCATACCTCTGTCCCCAGGACACGTCAATCAGCAGTGTGTCCATCTCTACAGGGACCCCAGGGCACACCTCACCCCCAACACAATCAGGGACCAGGGGTCAGTAGGCATACGGTTCAGGGAAGAGAGGCAAAGGCCAACACGGACACTGGGAGAACTGCTGTGCACCGGGGGTGGACAGGACCAGGGAACCAACTCTCCAGGAGGCACTCTCCAAGATCCTGGGAGCCTATCCACATTCCCAGAACACGATGGGCCACATCCGGGACAACGTACAGGAGAATAGGTAGGTGCAGGAGGGACAGTACCAGGGGATCAGGGAGGATTTGCAGGCCATTAACAACACCCTGATCTCCATTGCAGGGGTGCTGGGAGACATGGCCAACATTATGAGGGAGACAGTCTCACACCAGCGGGCCCCTGCCACTAGCCAGTCATCTGAACAGCCTTCCACTTCAGCTGCTGCTAGTGGCCTGGAGGCCCTGCCACAGGACTCGCAGGCCACCAACACCCCTCCCCGGCAGAAGGTGAACCACCCCGCAAACGTTCCCTGTGATCCAGACAGAAGCCACAGACACTTGCAAAAACCCCGCCAAGAAATGAGACTCTCCTGATTGTCACCCTTGTGTCCCACTCAGTCACCCTGTCCACCTTGATCTGCCAATGCTCCCCTTCCTATGTCCCCCTGGACAATGCACCTGTGCTACAAACAGACTGGAACAATCCCTGGACTTTGCTCCATCATCACCACATCCCATTGCACTTGCCCCTCCATATATTAGTACTTCAATAAACACCCTTTGAAAAAAAAACAATTTTGGAGTATTTCATGTATATCAAATATGTATTCATTGTAACAGGTACAAACATTCCAAATCAACTGTACAGAGAATGTGCATAGGTTATTGACCTGTAGCTGGCTGTAGTGATCACACCAGGAGTATATGTCAGGTCACCAACATCTGCAAAATTAATTGCCAGAGGGAACAGTAAGTGGGCATAGAAGTTGAAAATATCAGCATGCCATTGCCACACAAATTAAAACAAAAGTAATTGAAATGTGAAGTAACACTGTCCTACCTATGTGTCATTGGAAGTATTGTCGGATCACATATGTTCTGTTGTCGTCATTCTCATACTCTGCCTCCTCATCCTCACTGTCCACAGGGTCTACTGCTGCCACACGGGCATCTCCAACCTCCTCCTCCTGCAGGAACGGGACATGGCGTCTGAGGGCCAGGTTATGCAGCATGCAGCATGCCACCACTATCTGGCAGACTTTCTTTGGTGAGTAGCACAGGGATCCACCTGTTAAATGGAGGCACCGGAACCTGGCCTTCAGGAGGCCAAAGGTCCTTTCAATTATCATTCTGGTTCGCCCATGTGCCTCATTATAACGTTCTTCTGCCCTTGTCCTGGCATTCCTCACAGGGGTCAGCAGCCATGATAGGTTTGGGTAACCAGAGTTACCTGCAAATATTGAAGGACAATATTTAGCCACACACTATCCTATATGGCCCACACCATACCCATACACCAACATATACTGGGTGGGAACCAGGGCTCAACTATTAGCCACACCCTGTGTCTCTGTAGCTGGGCCATCACATTTGGGATGCTGCTACTGCTTAGGAAAAAGGCATCATGCTCCAACCCAGGATACTTAGCATTTATGTGGGAGATGTACTGGTCCACAAGGCACACCATCTGCACATTCATAGAGTGGAAACTCTTATGATTCCTGAACACCTGTTCATTCTGCCTGGTGTGGGGGGGGGACAAATGCAATATGTGTTCCATCAGTCGGCCCAATTATGTTGGGGATATGTCCCATTGCATAAAACTCAGCCTTCACTGTGGCCAAGTCTTCAACCTGGGGGAAAACAATGGAGCTGCACATGTGTTTCATCAGGGCAGACAACATTTTTGTCAGCACTATTGAGAACATTGGCTGTGACATTCCTGCTGCCAAGCCCACTGTCACTTGGAAAGAATCAGTTGCCAGGAAATGGAGTACAGATAGCACTTGCACAAGAGGGGGGATCCCAGTGGGGTGTCGGACAGCAGATATCAGGCCAGGCTCCAATTGGGCACAAATCTCTGTGATTGTGGCCCTGTCAAGTCTATAGGTGAGGATAATGTGCCTGTCCTCCAGTTTTGCCAAGTCAACCAGGGGTCTGTACATGGGGGTATGTCTCCATCTCCTATTCATCCGCAGAGGTAGGAATCAAAGGGACAAAAGAGTAAGGACCGGGTCACAAACTGAGCAATAGTACTTTATATCCTGTATATATGTAATGGGTCATTGTGATTTGTCCAGTATGTGCTAATATCACCTGTGACGCAGCATTATTCCAGGGCCTGCCCCCCCCTTGAAATGGCATCCACCTGTCCTGTGTGGAGGGACAGGTGGAAGTGAACTAATTCCACTGACACTGTGCGCTGTTGCAGGATGCGGCCCGGAACCGCCATGCAACTCCTCGTTGGCTAACATTGGGCCCTATGGGTTACAGTGGCCAATGGTGATCTACGCCGGCAGTGACGGTATGCACCGCCATGGACGTGACTGCCATTTTCTATCTGATTTCTCACTTGTAACCTGACCTTCCATAGGAGAGGAGCTTCACTGCATGTGGTGCTGTGACCTGTGTCTGGAACCTGCCATGGCCCGTTTGACCGGGGAAAGGGCACCAGCCTTCACTTTGGAGGAGTTGGAGTGACTGGTGTATGGGGTCCTACCCCAGTAAGGACTGCTGTATGGGCCTCTAGACCAACAGATGAGTACACTGTGAGCATGATGCATGTGGCCTGAATGCATGGAGTTCTGTGTGTGAAGGCCTCGTGTAAGGGGGTGGGTGGATGTCCTCTTGGCGGCAAACAGGTTGTGTGCTGGGCCATGTGTGTGTAAATGGTGATGGAAAGGGGTTCCTGTGTGTTTTGCCTCTGTGGGTCAGCACCCATCAAAAGAAGGGTTTATGGCGTGCCATCGCCAAGGATGTGCAGACCCTGGGTGTCTATGGCAGGCTGAGCACCCACTCTGACAAACGTTGGGAGGACCTGAGACGCTGGGCACAGAAGGCGGCGGAGGCCCACCTGGGGATGGCCTCCCAATGAGGAAAGGGTGCTCGTCGAACCCTGACCCCCGGGATGGCCCGCATACTGGTGGTGGCCTATCCTGATCTAGATGGCACTTGAGGGCATCACAGCAGCCACAAGGGGGTGAGTACAGTTCCCACCATTACAACTTACGCATGGTAGGGTGGTATCCGGATGTGGTATATGTGTCAGTGGGTGCCCCTAGGCCAGGCCTGACATTGCAGGGTAGGTCCCCTGGTGGCTAGGGTTCAGAAGGGAAAATCTTGCTACGTAGCTCGTAGGCATCCACTACTGGTCAGGGCTGCGTGGGTCCCAGTTGTGCTGCATTTGGTGGTGTGTGCCCCTCCCCATTCCTTGGTGACTAACTATTTCTCTGGTAGTGCAATGCATATTGTGTAGGCCTGTTGCCTGTGTGTGAGGGTGCTGTGTACCCCAACAGTGGTGTTGGTGTAGCCACTGACCCAGTGTATCCTTTGTCTCTTTCCCTCCCTTTTTTGTTTTGTCATCCTGTCTTTATGTGCATTAGCATCATCTGGCGGAGGAGCAGAGGCACCGGCGACTGAGGGAGCTGCATCCCACAGGACCCAGGAGGCAGAGTCCACCGATGCAAAGGGCACCAGTGGGACGGAGGGTGAGGGGAGCACCACAGCAGAGACAGTTCAGACACAGGTACTTCCTCCGATGGAAGCTCCCTGGTGGTGGTGGACACTTCTGTGACCACCCCAGGTACAGCCGCCACCCCCACACCAGCACCACCTTCCCAGCAGCCCCTCAGCGAGTTGCCTGTGCCCGCTCACCCAGGAGGGTGGGCATCTCCTTCACCCCGGCACCTCAGACCCTGCCCTCCCCCAGTTAGCTCTGCTGCCCTGAGTGAGGAGGCTATTGACCTCATGAGATCCATCTCTTTAGGGTAGTAATAATTGTGAATGCCATCCAGGGGCTGGCAGCCCAGATGCAACAATCTAATGCATTCCTGGAGGGCATTCACACTGGCCCAACAGAGATCGATTCAGGCTCTGGCCTCCTCTCTGATGGCAGACATTGTCCCTGTTTCTACCATCCTCCCTCCAACTTCCACTGCCCACTCCCATTCCTCTGAACCCCAACCCATCCCAAGCACACAGCCAGACAAGCATGCACACAAGACAACACCCAAAAGTGTCACAGGCAAACACAAGCACCACACTTCATCCCACAGGCATTCACACAAACATCATCCAGTTGCAGACACAACAACATCAACTGTTTCCACTGTCTCCCCCTCCTCACCATCTGCCACCTCCTTCCCAGCCACGTCTACACTCACACCTGCATGCACTACATCAATATCCACTACCAGCATCATCACCACACCAAGCAGAACACACACCTCACTGGCAGACACCTCCACAACAGCCATGCACATGTCCCCTGTGTTGTCTCCCACTGTGTCTGTCCCTCCTCCTAAGGCTCACAAACGCAAGCACTCAGACACCCAACAGCCATCCACCTCACAACAGCATACAGCCCATGCACCTGCACCCATATCCAGCAGACAGACACCTCCAACAACCACTCCCTCAACCTCCACTCCCATTCCTTCTCCAGCTTCCTGCCCAAATGTCCCTAAAAAACTGTTCCTATCCACCATTGACCTCTTCCCTACCAACCCCCCATCCTGCACGTATGACCAGGGTATCACGAACCCAGACAAGCACCTTAGCCATACAGTCCACGGGCCCAGTCCTAACCGCACCCACTTGTGGTGGAAAGTGATCCAGGCCACATGTACTGAAGGCGAAAGGAGCCTGCACCGGCCAGCCTAAAGGGGAAGGAGACTGGCCCAGCAGGCAAGAAGGGCAAGGAGCCTGCACCTGCCACCCTAAAGGCCAAGGAGCCTGCACCAGCAGGTAGAAGAAGCAAGGAGTCTGCCCCAGCAGGCAGGAAGAGCAAGGAGCCTGCACCAGCAGACAGGAAGAGCAAGGAGCCTGCACCAGCAGACAGGAAGAGCAAGGAGCCTGCACCAGCAGGCAGGAAGAGCAAGGAGTCAGCACCAGCAGGCAGGAAGGGCAAGGAGCTTGGACCAGGAACTGTGATGGATCCCCCACCACCAACTATGGTTGTGCATCCGTCCAAGGGTGCAGGGGATGGGCAGGAGCCTCCCTCCACCAGCAGCACCACCACTGTGCATCCGTCCAAGGGTGCAGGGGATGAGCAGGAGCCTCCCCCCACCAGCAGCACCACCACTGTGCAACCATCAGAGGGTGCAGGGGATGGGCAGGAGCCTCCCCCCACCAGCAGCACCACCACTGTGCATCCATCTGAGGGTGAAGGGGATGGGCAGGAGCCTCCCCACACCAGCAGCACCACCACAGTGCAGCCGTCATAGGGTGCAGGGGATGGGCAGGAGCCTTCCCCCACCAGCAGCACCACCACAGTGCAGACGTCACTGCCAGTGGACGGTATGTAATCCTGCCTCCATGGGCTGCTGTGCGGCCTGTCCACTCCAAAACCAGTGGGGAAGACACCCACTCAAGAGACTGTGACCTTGCACTCCCCAGGACCAAGCACAGGGCATGTTGCCCTGTCCAGAACCAGTGGGTAAGACACCCACATGAGAGACTGTGGCCCATCACTCCCCAGGATCAAGCACAAGGCATGTTGCCCCATCCAGAACCAGTGGGTAAGAAACCCACATGAGAGACTGTGGCCCATCACTCCCCAGGATCAAGCACAGGGCATGTTGCCCCCTCCAGAACCAGTGGTCTTGTTACATCTCCCGGCTGAGGTGCCCCCGTACCCCTGAAGTGCCTGCATATTTACCAACTGATGCCCCTGCAGTGTTCTCTCCGTGTTGAACCAGGTGACATGTGTGGCCTTGGACTTTGGCCTGTGGCCATGTGGCCCACGCAAATTGAGGACTGGGCTGTGTCCCTTTTTCTGTGAATATGGATATATCTATTATCTTGCCTAACTTATTATTTCTACTGTGTTGATCTTATTACAAACACTTTGGCGAAATCGTTTTGTCCTTGCATTATTCTGCTAAGTTACAGGGTAAAATTGTTTTTGTAATGCATACGGTTGAGTGTATGGTGTGTGTGTGTGGGGTGTGTGTTGTGTGTCTGTGTGTCACTCTCTTTTTCCTCCCACCTTCCCTTGAGTGCTAGGTGGCTGTACTCACCATCGTCGTCTTCACCGGCGTTGGTGTTCGTGGTGGAGCAGAGCGTAGAATATCATTGGAAAAGCATGCAGTTTGGGTTCCATGGCGGCGTGGTTCTTCCCTGTGTCTCCAAAGGTGAGTCCTTTCACTTCTAAGGGCTGTTTCCGCCAAGCTTTTGATGTCGTTGGTATCACCCCGGAAAAGGTGGCAGTTTCCTGTATCTTAATATGGTGGGCGGAACATTGACTTCCGCCTGGCTGTTGACGGCTACCGCCGTGGTGCCTGTTGTTTCCGCCCTGGCGGTCGGTGTGGTACATTGGCTGTCTTTCGGACATCTTTCCACCATGGTCATAATTTGGTGGTAGTTACCACCAGCCTGTTAGCGGTATTACAACCACTTTGTCACCGACCGCCAGGGTCATAATGAGGGCCAATGTCCCGACGTCCCCCTCACTTTGCTCCAGGCTGCCGTAAGGCCACAGTGTTTGCCGCACCTCGCACCCAGGACAATAGCAGCTGCTGCTGCTCGTGCCCGTACAGGGCTCTGTGCCCTTGCACATGAACAACACACTCTGCCCCCATGCTCAAGCTAAAGCTCTGAGCTCAAGCGCAATGCCATTTTTTACAAGAAGTGAGGAGTTTGTTCTAAAAAGCATTTAAAGAGATATTAATGCATACACCAAACAGAAAAATCATGAGAAAAACGATTCCCTGCCTCCACATGTTAATAAAACATCAAATGCTAAAAAGCAAACAAATATTCCATCAAAAACATATTAAATTACAATTCATGCCACAACAATACCCAAACATTTGGTATGAACCAACAGCATACAATAAAGACCCACCAAATTCACATTCAGTTATCTCACACACACCCTCATAAACTCAAATATCTGCTCAGAAACAGCAAACAAAAGAGGAGGGCGATGAAGGTCAAGCAGTATTTATGGGACTAAACATTCTAATTTCACTGTGATGTTGTAAAGTTCTATTTAGAAGCTTTTAATGATTTGCTGCTCAGAAGGAGTAAATATAGGTTTGATGCATATCACTAGCCTCCTGTCTGTCTTGAAATAAAATCCTCAGATCTTCTACTATCAGAGTAAGCAATGAGAATCTTCTGAGCTGGTGCTTTCACAGAGTGCACCGAGACCTCGTGGAGCAGCTGCTATCTGAGTGAGCACTGAGCATCTCATACCCTGTGGCTATCAGAGAGAGAAGCAAGAATATTCAGTGCTACTACTATCAGAGTGAAAAGTGACAATATTCTGTGCTGATGCTATCAAAGTAATCAGTGATAATGCCTCCATTGCTGCTAACTGAGTGAGCAATAACAATCATTGGTGATGTTGGCATCAGAGCTAACTAATTCCAGCTGCTGCTGTCAGAGAGAGCAGTGAGAACCCGCCAAGTACCTGCTACAAGAGGTATTTGGGAGAACCCGCCAAGTGCCTGCTACAAGAGGTATTTGGGAGAATCCTCCAAGCTCTTGCTACAAGAGTAAGCTGGAAGAATCGTCCAAGCTCCCGCTACAAGAGTTAGCTGGGAGAATCCTCTCAGCTCCTGCTACTAGAGTGAGTTGGGAAAATCCTCCAAGCTCCTGCTAAAGGGGTGAGCTGGGAGAATCCTCCAAGCTCCTGCTACAAGAGTTAGCTGGAAGAATTCTCCCAGCTCCTGCTACAAGGGTGAGCTGGGAGAATCCTGAAAAGCTCCTGCTACAAGAGTTAGCTGTGAGAGTCATCAAAGTTCCTGCTACAAGAGTCATTTGGGAGAACCCTCCCAGCTCTACAAGAGTGAGCTGGGAGAATCCTCTCAGCTCCTGCTACAAGAGTAAGCTGGGAGAATCATTCAAGCTCCTGCTACAAGAGTTAGCTGGTAGAATGCTCCCAGCTCCTGCTACAAGAGTGAGCTGGGAGAATACTCTACACTCCTGCTACAAGAGTGAGCAGAGTGAATCATCTGTAGCTTTTACTATCAGAGTGATAAGCTGTTGCTTATCTCTGAAAAACCAATGTGAATCCCCCAATCATCTGATGTCAAAGTGACCAGTAAGAATTTTCTGACCTGCTGCCATTAGAGTGAGCAGTAAGAAAAGGTGAGCTTAAGCTACCAGAGTGAGCAGTGAGTACTATAGACAGCTGCTACTACTATCAGAGCAGATGAGCACCTCAGGTCTGAGCAGGCTTTGCGTTATATTTTCAAACCCACAGATGTTGCATTCTAAATCCGGTGGCACGGTGTCAAGCCGCGATGCAGGTGGAGCATTGATCTCAGCCACGAGGCCAGCGGTGCGTTGTTTATCAGCCGCGTTGTGGATGGTGCTTCGAAAATGTCCCCACATGGCAGTCTTTGCGTGGATTTCTGTCCTTTCTACCAGCTTGCCCTCGCAAGAGCCCAGGGACTGGATAGGGCACCAGTTGGCAGAGCAGGAGTCTCACCAGAGAGTCCAGGTGCTGGCAGAGGAAGTCTGAGATGGTCCTGATTTTCAGGGGTTTTGCGTCCTTTCTGCCTTTGAAGTTGGCAAACCAAGGAAAGTCTCTCTTGTTTGTAAGATCCTGCCTTGCCCAGGCCAGGCTCTAGACTCACACCAGGGGGTTAGAGACTGCATTGTAAGAGGGCAGGCACAGCCCATTCAGCTGTAAGTGACCACTCCTCCCCCACTCTAGCTCAGATGGCTCATAAGGATATGCAGGCTATATCCCAGCTCCCTTTGCCTCACTATCTAGAGGGGATTCACAAACAGCCCAACTGTCAAACTGACCCAGACAGGGAATCCACAAACAGAATGGTTTAAGCAAGAAACTTAACTAAACTTTCTAAAAATGGCACTTTCAAACTAAAAACCAACTTTATTAAAAGATGTATTTTTAAATTGTGAGTTCAGAGACAGTAAACTCCACATTTCTATCTTCTCCCAAAGGGAATATCCACTTTAAAGATATTTAAAGGCAGCCCCCATGTTGACCTATGAGAGAGATAGGCCTTACAACAGTGAAAACCGAATTTAGCAGTATCTCAGTGTTAGGACATGTAAACACATCAGTACACGTCACACCTTTAAAATACGCTGCACCCTGCCCATGGGGCTACCTAGGGTCTACCTTAGGGGTGCCTTATATGCATAAAAAGGGAAGGTTTAGGCCTGGCAAGTCGGTACACCTGCCAGGTTGAACTGGCAGTGCAAGCAGGCACCCACAGATAATGCAGTGACATATGCACTTTAGCACTGGTTAGCAGTGGTAAAATGCCCAGAGTCCTAAAGCCAACAAAAGCTGGTCCGAAAAAATAGGAGGAAGGAGGCTAAAAGATTGGGGATGACCCTGCAAAAAGGACCAGGTCCAACAGCTACAGATGCACTGCCACCAACCATTAGCCAAGTCTTGGCTTTGTTATGAAGACAGTGGTCAGCCATGATGATAGGAGTCCACCTCCAAACAAGTCTCTGTTGGGGAACAATGGACAAAAAGCTATGCAGAGACCCTGCTAGAGTATTTGTGGCACAATTGTCCTACACAGGAAATCATATCATAAATTGATAGCATGAGAAGCAAGAGGGCCCTTGGCGATAACACCATGGGCTTTCAGCCCCACAAGGATGATTCACTTTTCAATAAACCTTTAAAAAGTAAAATGGGGCAAATGTAAGGGCTACAGAAACAATCTGCCAGAGTATGCATAAACCTTATTAAGCCTACCCACTTCATTTCTGATATTAAAGCACTCCATTAGCTTCTGTATAGCACAAAGGCCAAGCCTAATGTCCTCTGACCTGTTCATAAAGTATACCTATACTCAGGCGTAGGATACTTATAGAAACTAGCACCAAAATATGCATAGCTAGAAACCTTCACTTTCTAAATATACAATTAATTATCCAATGAACCTTAAAAAAGGCAGTAAAATGGAGGCAGATCCTTGAGAGCACAAGGTCCAAGATTATGGAGCCATCTCATGCTGACCCTGAGAACTGGACCCGACCACATTCAGCTCAGAAAAATCTGAAAACAGACCTATGTACCATGACAACTTTCACTTGATCTCTAAAGACAAAGGCAACAATTCAATATATAACACTGTTCTCACTCACCTAGTTGAACCCTAACTTTTTCTTTAGCTACATGACTCTGGGCCTCATTATGAGTTTGATGTTCATGAGCCTGCCAAACTCACGGTGGCAGTCGGAATGCCGCTGCTTTGGCGGTCCGACCACCAAATTACAACTTTGGCGATCGGACCACCAAAGGACCGTCATTGCTGCCAGGAATATGGTTCCTGATGGTATGACGGCAGTTGAGCTTGCAACCAGCCATGGCGAAGCTGAACTCAGCATCGCCTGGCTGATTACAACCACTCTTTCCGCCAGCCTTTTCATGGTGGGGAGCCCACAATGAAAAGGCTGGTGGAAAGGAAGTGCTGAGGGCCACAGGGGGGGGCCTGCACTGCCCACGACTATGTAATGGGCAGTACAGCCCCCCCCTGCCCAGCACCATGTGCATTCAGAGGGTGCTGGAGTGTTAGGATATTGGCCTATGTCATAACAATGTTCCCGATGTTCCCGCTGGTCAGCCTGGTGGGAACATTGTAATACACTTGGGGGGAACGTCACCACTATGGCAGCAGCGTCCTCCCCGTGAGTGTGGCAGTCCCTTGGTGGGACAGCCAAACTCCTAATGAGGCTCTCTGTCTTTTTGTCAAAGTCCCCAGTGCTTTGAAGTAGCCAAAAGATGATACCAAGGTCTATGTAAAATGTCTAAATAAATAAATGAACTCAAGACTCTCTTGAATCCAACTCCAAAGGCAATGCTATGTTACAGTGCTACAGGATGTCCAAGAAGGCAATTGACACTCACATGGAAAACAGCACACTAAGGGGCATATTTATACTTTTTGATGAAGAACTGCACTAATGCAATTTTGCATCAAAAAGTTTAGCACAAGCTTGCGCCATTTCTGAGCGCCAGACGGGCACCATATTTATGGAATGGCGCAAGCTAGTGCAAGGGGTGGGCTAGTGTAAAAAAATGACGTTAGCCAGGTGGGGGGTGGCGGTATGGGAGAACGGAGTTTTGCACGAAAAAATGGCGGTAGGCTGGTAGAGGCAAACAAAATGCCTATAACCAGTCTAGTGTCATTTTCTGACACAAAACCATCCATACCACATGACTCCTGTCTTAGAAAAGACAGGAGTCATGCCCACCACCCCAATGGCTAGCACAGGGTACAGTGTCTCCTGGGCATGACCATTTCACCCTGTGCCATGCAGGGGCCCCAAGTTGGGCCCCCAATGGCACTTTAATTTAAAAAAACATACTTACCTATACTTACCCTACTTACATGGGATTGGGTCCCCCATCCTCTGGTGTCCCTCTGGTGTGGGTGGGGGTGTTCCTGGGACTTGAGGAGGGCACCTGTGGACCCATTCCATGGTGTTTAACCATGGAAATGTGTCCACAGGACCCCTAACGCCTGGTCTGACCCAGGCGTTAAATAATGGTGCAAAGCAAGCTTTGCACTATTATTTAGCCCCTCCTCCCACCTTTGCGTCAGTTTAGCACGGGGGATAGATATGGAGCTATGGGGCTAGCATCATTTTTTAGATGGGAATGCCTAGCTTGCTTCTCATTGACGCAAGGTAGGTTCAAGCATCTAAAAAATGGTGAAAACTCCAATAATTTGACGTTAGACGTGTCTAACGTCAAAATATAAATATGGAGTTAGTTTTGCACCGAACTTGAGTCAAAACAAATGACGCAAATTCGGCACAAATTGAGTATAAATATGTCCCTAAAAGTGAACGGAGATGGATTGACATGTGAGTCATGAGAGGTGGACATCCTAACATTGTGAGGAAAGCTGTAAAGGATACAGTTCCTATATACCACCTTTTTGCTTGGTTGATGATATTCAGAGTATATAGGTGTTTGGTAGGACAAAAGAGTCTGAATGAAGAACAATATTACAGATAGGCTTGAGCACATAACTCATCAAGTGCTGGATGTGGGACAATGGACCAAGCATGATGCACCATGCAAACATGGACCCATGGGCCAATTGAGCAAGGGCAGTTTCCATATGGTCAAACACAAATTTGCCTCTGGATAAGATTAACAGGTTCTAAATAAAGGCAGCCACCATATGGCCTAAAGACAATGAAGTGCAAGGTAGTGGATGCCCAGATGTGGTGTCAGTGTTCTCTGTGTCGCAGCACTCAAGCTGTATCCTACTGTCAAGGCTCAAATGCCTCAAAACTAGTCTGGTGTGTCTTACGTTCTTGTATTGTGGGAACTGGACCTGGCAGTTTGGGTGAACTGTTCCACCTGGAGCAGTACCATCACTGATTTACAAATGACTGATTTTTGTCTGAGGTGACAAAGTGGGCAAAGAAAAGATGGACTGGAATATGGTCCAAGTAATTGCCAATACCTGCGATTAGTTTAAGCATTCCAGGCACCAATTTGTTTTCTTCTGGAGCACATGAAATGTCAACTATTGAGTTTTGGCCTGTGTAACGTGCATCAAGTACACATAGGTCCATGGACCAAGTGGTTAAGGGCAGTTTCCATATGGTGTAAAATAAATTCACCTCGGAGTAGGATTTATCGGGTTGAAATGTCAAGGGCAGTTTCCATGTTCCTAAATTTGTAAATTGCAAGAATTTGTTCACTAACTCACAGTAAAAGTACAAGTGAAGTTTCAATATAATAGAGTGCACAGTTAACCAAGGTAAAGAACAATGCAGTTTCCTGCAGGGTGGAACATTGGAAAATGCAACGATTGGGTTTTCCCACACAAACAGTGCTGACCAGTAGTGCATTTGATGACACAACCACATGGTTTCAAGCTGATGTATGCATGTGTTGAACCAGCAAAGGTTGAGCTTGTTTGTTGCCATTAGGTGGTCTCTGTGGAATTATTCTCCTCTTCTTTTACACCATGGGTTTTTGTTGTGAGTGGTATTTTCCCCCAAAAGATTTTGTACAGTCAATACTAGTGTTGGCACAGTGCATGGTAGGACTGTTTGGTTACATATAGTTATCTATGTGGCTGATCTCCTGGCCCTTCTTATGACTTGTCTGCCTAGTCCTAATGCCCTTCTGTGACTAATGTCCTCTGTTCAAGGTCCTCTCTGATGGATAGCCCTAGGGCTCCTCTCAGACTGATGACCAGGCATCTCTGTGACTAGAGTCTCCAAGGTCCCCCTATCACTGATATTCACTGGCCCTTTGTGGCTCATATTCCCTAGCTCCTCTGGGACTCTCAAATCAAGGGCTCCTCTCACTCTGCCTGATGCCCACAGAACTTCCCAGCTCCAGATTAGAGGTGGGCAAGCCACTGAAGGCTCAGCCACATGCTTGACTCTGGCTCACCTTGAGGTCCTCTTGGACCGTCAATCCCAAAATGAGTCAAGACTGTGTGTGGTTTCTGCCTGTTCCCATGCACTAACATCATGGGCCAAACATTAAAGACTGAGGGGCCTGTTCCAAAGGTAAAGTTATGCATTTAGAGTTGCTAGTAGTATATTTACTCTCACACTTTTGAACAACTACAAAGTTTACTATTTTGGGTGATTCACAAAATCGAGAGTAAAGTTTATCAAAAGTGTAGGCACACGAGTCTTCAAAGCCTGAGGGTGGAGGTGGAGCTAAATTTATGAGTGTACTATTACTACCACCAAAAAAGGAACAGCAGTAATTCTGGCACCTGACATGGCCAACCAATGATACTGCAACACCCTCACATAAGAAATGATGGAGGCAGGAACCCCATAGGGAATAATGCTAAATTGAACAGTTCAACTTTAAAAATATATGTAAGATGAATTTAATGTTGAAAATGCAAATATAATTAAAAAAATATATATTATGTTATCAAGTACAGTATTTTGATGGCCTTTTTAATTGAAAACTAATTAACTATAATTAATCTTATCAATAGCTTTTTCTAATTATAATACACAATAAATAAATACACACATTTTAATTTAGGTGGGATGTTTTTAATACATCGCTAACAAAATATTGTTGATGTAATTTAATATATAAATATTAATTACTTATTTCAAAATTAAATATTGTTTTCTTAATTAAATATTACAAAATACGAAAAATATCTTTATTAAAAATATAATTGTAAATTAATTTTAGATACTTATTTTAAAGGTAGAGAAAAAAAACAAAAAAATCCTACATTATTAGTAACTCAATTTTAAATGTAAATTCCATTATTGTGGAAAATCATTAAAAAATATATTTTACTGAATTTGAAATTAAGCAACAGATCACCAGCTAAAGCTAACAAATTATATTTTTATTTGGTATTAATAATTATTCAGAGTGATGGGTGGAATTCATGAAAAGTGATCTAATTTAATAAAGTAACATTCGTTATTTCATTCATAAAGTTATTGAAATGATTTCAAATAAAACAGAATATGTTTTATTGTTATATGATTGTTTTACATTACTTTACATTTATTTATATTTTTAGTAATTTTAAATAATTTATTTTAACAATTTTTGTTACTGGCTTTTAAGTGGCACCCTCCATTATTTGCTGTTTTGCTATGTCTATATTTAATAGTGGTTGCTCATGTGTGGTGCTAGACTTACTCCAGCTCTGAGATGGAGTACATTTATTACTGTTTTAAGTCCTTTTCGGCTGAAGTAACTTTCAAAGTGCAGTTTGTGAATAGGAACAGGCTTACTCTTTTGTGAGTGGATGGTTGCATGTCCCTCCCTGTCAGAAACTGGTCTCTAGTTAGCAGCGGTATGCACCCTGTCCAGATTGGGACCACAGTCCTAGTCAGGGTAAGTTAAATATATGACCTAAATTAACCTGCATTCCCTCTCAGGTAGCTTGTCACTGAGCAAGCAGGCTTAACTTAGAAGGTAATGTGTAAAGTATTTGTACAACACACATACAACAATCACAATGAATCACCACAAAAAGGACTCCACACAGGTGTATTAAAAATAGAGATTATTTATCTGAATTGACTGAGACCAAAACAACAAAAATCCAATGACTATTAACTTTTAAAAAGGTATTAAGAATAAACGCACTTTTTACGGGACTCCTTTTAGAGCCTTTAAGATATTTTATAAGAGTATGAGTGTTCTTCTGTGAGGAGCGCAGTGAAGACTAGTTGGGGCAGTTCGGGACCGGCCTGGGTATGGAATACAGGGTGTTTGCCTTCCTAATCCAGACAGTGCAGCGGAAGCTCTGAGGCTGCTTAGGCCTCTGCTGTCCAGGAATGCACAGGCGCAGCCGCAGGTTATGAGCGAGGTGATCTTGAGTAGGGCCGGTGCAGGGGAAGGAAGCAGGGTTGCGCCCAAGGCAACTCACCAGCTGGGAAAGATGTCTAGCGCATCTCTTTCACTTGGCAACACGGGTGGGGGGCTGCAACAAAGCCACTCCGAAGTCTCGAGGAAACAGGTGGCAGGGTACAACAAAGCCGCTCGGAAGTCTTGATGAGAAAGGCGGCGGGCTGCAATGAACCTGCTCCGAAGTCTTGATGAAATGGGCAGCGGGCTGCAATGAAGCTGCTTCGAAGTCTTGATGAAACGGATGGTAATGTGCAATAAAGCCGCTCCGAAATGAAGCCGCTCTGGAGGTCTTTGATGTTCTGGACATCTTTAGTAGAACCAGGGGCAAGCCCTTGGGGTCACTCTGGGGGTGATTGTTGATTCCTGGGTTGCAGGGCAGAGAGCAGCAGGCACCAGGCAGCTCAGCAAGGCAGAACAGCAGTTCCTTGAAACTGTCAGGCACAGCAAACTGGCGACCCTCCAGCACAGCAGTCTTTACTCCAGCAGAGTTTTCTTGATTCCAGAAGTGTACTGATTTTAGTGGGTCAGAGACTCAGTACTTATACTAAAAAGTGCCTTTGATGTGAGGGGTGACTTCAAAAGGTTTCTGTGAAGTGCACAGGTCCCCCTTTCAGCTCAGCCAAGGCTCCAGACTATCAGTGGGGAGTGGGGTATTCAGTCTCTTTGTGTGGGTGTTGGCCACTACCCTTTGAAATATAAGTGGGAGTCCTCCATAACCTCCTCCCCAGGAACACCCATAAGTATGCAGATGAATGCAGATGCAGTTGCGTATCCTGTGTTGTAGGTGTCTAAAGGCAATGCACAAGTGTAGCTGTCACCAGCACAGCCCAGACATGTATTGAAGATAAGCTATAGGCACACAGGACAGTGAGGGAAGAGAAATGGCCACCTTCTAAAAGTGGCATTTCTAAAATAGATGGATATACAGTATATCACTTTACAAAGGACTTACAAGTAAATTAATTATGCCAATTGTGGATACACCAATGTTACCATGTTTTGGGGAGAAGCACATGCACTTTAGTACTGGTTAGTAAAGTACTCAGGCCCAGATTTATACGTTTTGATGCAAACCTGCGCTAACGCAAGTTTGCGTCAAAAAGTATAGCGCCAGCTGCCATATTAATGGAATGGCGCAATCCGTCGCAAAGGGTGGGCTAGCGCAAAAAAAAACTGACGTTAGCCAGGTGGGGGTGGCGGTATGGGAGATGGGTGTTTAGCAACAAAACATGACGCTAGGCTGGTTAGAGTATAAAAGATGACCAGATTAGCGTCATTTTATGGCGCTAAACCTACCATGCCTCATGACTCCTGCATGGGAAAGGCAGGAGTCATGCCCAACACCCCAATGGCCAGCACAGGGGACAAGGGTCCCCTGGGCATGGCCATTACACCCTGTGCCATGTATGGCATTAAAAAAAAGGTAAAGATTGATTTGCATATGGCTGGGTTCAAACTGAGGTGGCATGGTGAGCAAAAGAACATTGGATTAAACACAGCTCTGTGACTGGGGGTGAGTGTTTGAAAAGTTTCAACACCGTCCACCATCCTTTTGTGTCACTTATATATTACCCCAATTGACAGTGCTGGGTCAGAGTTCTCCTACCTACCCCCTTATAGGTGTATCATAGTCTTCATTATTTCATTGTATTTGTGGATATATCAGGGTTCCCTGACACAGCGTTCTGCTCCATTAGTTAATGTCATAGTCCCCGCCTCTGTCGTCCCAGCTCACTCCATTACTCTGTCCATCCTCTACCCCTTCCTCATGGGGTGTCCTAGGTGTAGCACTAGGGGATTCAATCGATCATTTGTGGGCACTCTATGGATGCTCCTCCTCATTTGTATCCTGAAATGCCGTCAGCAGCGTTGCTCATGTTTCAAGTAGTCCTGCATCTCTTCACCCCGCCAGCTGGCTTTCATGTGTACCTCTTCTACAAATGCCCACTCCATCGTGTCCTCAGCGGCGGTTCCTCAACTATGGCGGAGGAACATCGCCCCCCCCGCCAGCAGCTGCAAAACTTTGAAAACAAAACAGTAATAAACAATGTTTAGTATTGTTTTATTTTTAAAGGGTCTGGGCCATGGGGATGACGAGCATGATTTTATGATTCTCATGGGGATGACGAGCATGAGTCTCAGGGCGGCCAAACACACATGCACACTGAGCTCTCTCCAACCAGGCACTGTGTTGCTGGGTTGGAGAGAGCAGGTACAGGTTCCCGGTCTGTCTGGGAGCTCCAAGTCAGGGCGCTCCAGCCAATCGTTATGCTACTCTCATGCTGCTGGAAGCATGAGAACAGCATTAGGATTGGCCGCAGGGCAGGCTGGGAGCCTGTGCCTGCAGTGCAGCCTAAAGACCAGCGATGCTGCAGGGACTTAGGAGTCAGGTAAGTTTATGTGTTTTCCAAAGCATTTTCTCCTCTTTGGGCTACTTTACTTCGCCCCCCCCAGGAGACAGTGTAACAGCCCCTCATCTACGGTTATGCCAGTTACCGTGCTCAGTTGTTGGAGCACTGCTGCCCCAAATGCGCGCACCCTGGGATATGTCCAGGCCATATGTAAGAAGTAGGCACAATCCATCCCACACCTCAGGCATTCGGCATCTCTGTCCATGTACACTTTACAGAGTTTGAAAGGGGTGAAGTGCATCTGGTGGGCATAGTTGAAATGTGTCAGTTTCAAGAAAGTATTACGAGACCTTTCTCACCAGTGCACCGGCCATCCACCACTCTCAATCTGACAGCGGGCTTCATGGTACCCCTCCCCCAGGCCTAGTGGGCCCTGGGGTTGACCCTCACTCTGTCACACTTAAGTGCCCTATAGAATGAGAACACAAGATGTTGCACTAGTCTCGGCAGTACCAGTAATGTCTCTGTCTACTGTGGTGTATCTGGGAATCCTGTCCAGATTTCCCTTGCTGTGTTTGCTATCTTTACATATTGGATGAACAGACCACCCCCTAGAGAGCAAGCCTTTCTAGCCTTCGCAAAATGTAAGGAACCGCTACCCACGGTATAGGTCTCCCAACATTTTGCATCCCTCCTCCCTCCACTGCGTAATCAATATATCTGTGCTGATATTACTACATGGTATCAGTACCCACATGACCAGCTCCTCAGCAAAGAGGTGTTTCTTCACCACTCTACGAATCATTCTCTCCCAGATCTCTGCGAACTGATGAACCATTCATGTGAGGTGACTCGCCACCCTTGACCCTCTCATAAGTAACTCCATCAGTAGAAAGGCACCACAGGTGCCCCTCGGCAGGCATTTGTTCCCTGTTATCTTCCTCCATGACCCAGTGCGCTGCATGTTGCAATTTGGTGGCATAGTAATAAAGCTCGAGATAGGTTAGTCCTATGCCATCCACCTTCAAATCCAATTTAAGTAGCAGTAGTGCCACTCTACTTCTCCCTTACCATACCAGTGGGAACAAGAGGCTGTCTAGAGTCCTAAAGAAGTCATGTGGCAACATGCACTACAAGTTCTGAACTATATAAAGGCATTGGAGCAGGAATACCATGTTTGCCAGGGCTATCCTCCCCACAACCAATAGGGGAAATGTGTTCCAGAACTGGGTCTAACTTGTCAACCCACTCAGCAGCGGTTAAACATTATAACGGTGCTGCCCCTCCAGGGTGTAGGCAACCTTAATGTCTAAATGTCTGAGGGTGTGTGCTTCCCACCGCAGCTCCAGCTGAGGTAGGTCACCTTCAGGGAAATTACTTGTTTTGATTAATTCACACACCGTCACCATTCCAACATCTTCCAAGTGTGACAACGGGAGCCACACAGCATCCTCAGGTTGCTGTAAATAAAAAAGCACGTCATCTGCGTACAGAGATATCAGATGAACCATGTTCCTGAGTGTGATCCCAAAGGCAGCCATGTCCCTGTGAAGCTTGGCAGCCAAAGGCTCAAGTGCCAAGGCAAACAACAACGGGGATAGCAGGGAACTATGCTGCATTCCTCCTTGTACCTCCCATTCTTCAGATACTATCCCACCATTGCGCACTCTAGCTCTAAGAACTTTGTACATAAGCCCCATCCAGGTACAGAAGTTAGGCCCGAACCCCACCCGTCGCAGAACCTGCATCAAGTAAGACCAGTCGAGTGCGTCAAACGCTTTTGTAATATCTACTGGTTCCAATACAAATTCCCCACAGGAGTGCGCTACTGAGTGCAAAGCATGTGCAAGCTGCCTCAAATTCATGGCGGTGCTGCTGCCGGGCATGAAGCCACACTGGTCACCGTACACCAGTGTCCCCACCACCCCATGCAGATGCTCCGCCAAGAGTTTGCACAATACCTTTGCATCTACATTGAGCATGGTGAGGGTTCTATTTGACCCCTTTCCCCATGCCTCCCTGAACACTTTCAGGACAAGTTCTGCCAACTGTGCAGCAAAGGTTGTTGGCAACCTCTAGCAAAGGGCCCCGCTTTGCATGTTGGTGCTGCCCAACACTAACATTAAAGGCAAGTGATCTGACAAATATCGGCCCAACTATGAAGCCGATTGCACATCTTCACTCAGTTCTGCAGTCCCCAACGCACAGTCTAATCTACTATATGTGCCATGTGTGATAGACAGTGGCGGCCAGTAATTTTAAGTGGGAGGGGCCGGGAGAGGGGGTAGGTTACAAACGCACACATACACCTCACTCGCACCCCTCCATTCACACACTCACTCACCCACCCATTCACAACACTCACTAACAAATACACATACATTCATACAAGCACACACGTACCAAACATTTAAAAAAAAACTTACCTCAGCAGCTCTGACAGGGAAGCCTCGGAGGTCCCAGGAGGATTGGGGCTGCTGCTTTCACCATTGGCTAAATGAAGGTTAGCCAATGAGGGAAGGAAGCAGTCCCAATTTGTCACAGAGTAGGATGGGGTCAGTGAGACTGCTGACCCCATCCCACTCTGTGATTAGGTGTCACTGATTGACACTAGGCACTGGGTGCTTCAGGGCTTAAAACTGAAGCACCCAGGTCCAAAGCTCAGGCAGCCAGGAGTCTGCGCATTTAGCCCATGTCCAACTCCTGGCTGCCTGACCTGAACAAGACAGAGTGCCTGTCAGGCTGACTTTTGTTCAACCTGACAGATACTCTTCAGGTCAGGAAAAAGGTAGGGGTGTGTGGCCCCTCAGCCTGTTTGGACAGGTCGCTGCTGGTGATAGAGTGACAACAGTATTCCCTCTTGGTTCAGGTTCTTTTCCTTCCATATGTCTTACACCCCAAACTGTGTATGGCGAGTCACAATGCGTCCGTCATACCAGGTATGGTGGAGGGCCTGGGGGTCACCAACCCACAGCAACCATACATCCATAGCCTTCGTCAATAGTGTTTGCATGCACTCATAAAAATCTCTGTCTTCCACTTTAGGATCATACACATTTAGAATACAGATCTCCGTGCCATCTATCATTCCCTGCACCAGGACATACCTCCCACTGTGATCACCTTTTGAGTAGGTTAACTTAAAATGGACTCCCGGTGCCACCAAAATAGCCAAGCCTCTAGCATAAGTGGAGTACTTAGAGAACAACTGTCCCCTCCATTTTTTTTTTATTTGTGTGCTTCCTCATCCACCAAGTGTGTTTCCTGCAAGCAGGCGATACTAATCCCTGGACAAATATGACAGCAAATAGCTGTAGTAATTTAGCAGTACTATTGTAGTACTACTAAATCTACTACAAAATAAATGCATTTTGTGTATAGGGTCTAAAGAATGATATCATGGATCTAAAACAGGAGCGAGAAATCGATACCCACTTAGTGGCTGAATTGCACAATGTGGAATCATAAAACATGGGATCAATTTCGGCTTCTTCACTTGATCAAACTGTGTGATACTAGGCAAATATTTCATTTCATTGAGCCTCCTTTTTTTCCTTAGTACCACATAGGAAAGCATCTTCAAATATGTGAGTGCAAGATGAGCGGTGTAGCACTTTGTGTTTGATTTAACAGGACTATAATAATATTTATATATAATAAGAATCTAGTCCAGACGTAGGGAACACTCTACAATAGACTTCACTATTTAAATGTCAAAATTTTTAGGGGTCTGCTTGCGTTGGGGCTCTTGTAGAGAAGCCAAGGTCTGGCTCGGCCCAGGCTCTCCCTGGTAATCTGTTCGTCGCTCCACCTCTACTCTAGGCCTTTCTGTAACTGATGCCAAAGAGAGCTCCCACGTGACTGCTATCCCAGCGCCCCTCTGTGACGAGGAGCCAGATATTCCAGCGCCCGACTCACCTGTGGTGCTGCTCCAGGTAGCCTTTAATGTGCTCGATGACACACCCATGCTCCCCCACAACTCTCAGGATGTCGGTCATGCTGCCCATTGTCTTAATTAACTCCAGGGAAAATATAAAATTGTAGCGAAAAAATGTCTTTGTTAAGAATCAAAGCTCCACCGTCGTTGAATAGTCGCAGGTGCCTGAGGAGAGAACAAGGCGGCTCTTTCTTAAAAGTTTGAGTCGGAACTGTGACGGGGAACTGAGGGCTCGTCTTCGAGAGCACAATGCAATGCGCACAAACAGCGAAACGAAACTTTCAGAGAAGGAAAAACGAAACTGAAGTGTAACCCTTTAACCGCGTGCACAGACTTGTGAGTGGAAGGAGTGTTTACTAAACACCACAAAAAACGTGCTCTGGCAATACGACAACTTCATGAAACATCACAGTGAGCATTGGGCCAGGGGTTTGTGGGCCCACTGGACCCCAAGTATTAGGGCTGTCTTTCACTATCCAGCCATGGTGCAAATCGTGCAATGGCGTGTATTTTTAATAGTTTTATTGCAGCTTTTGCAGATTGAAAATACGCGTCCAAGCTTGTCAAAGGTCGTAAGTGCTTGTTTCCCATATATACTGAAGATAACACTGTTGTTGCACATACTGTCCCTGTGTTGCATACACTCAATGCACAAATCCTAAAAAAAAGTGAGGGGCTAACCAGATCTGAGTTAGACAGTATGCAAGTGACATAACGGCGTGTGACATCATTATGCATGATCTCATACCACATAACATCACAGTTTGTAACATCACAAGAAGTGACATCATGGCCCATGACATCACCGGTAGTACCTACCATCAGATCTAAAGCTCTCAAACATATGTTTAGCAGGTCTATCATGAGTATGTGAGCACATTATGACATTTAAGAAGGGAAAGCTGACCAGTACTTACACCTGTGACTTGAATTCCATATCTGAAGAAATTAACTGCCAAAATGTGGATGAAATGTGGTGTGTGATTAAGTACAGCACATAAGCCACTAAATGCTACAAGTTAAGCATATTAAACTTGGCATCAAGATCAAAGCCCAGCTCATACATTGAATTAAAAATACTAGAAACCATAATTGTGAATATCAAAACTATAAAGTCTATTACCCAACCTAACATATCATAAATATATGCACTGCTAATTTTAGCACACCCTTACAGTTATAAAAAAATGCAAGTTGCACACTGCATTTAGTATAAAGAGCATGGCAAACAATATTTCTTATGATAGATACAGTTATAATTGGATGTTCTGCAAATGTAATATTTCAGACATTTGGGACCATGCTATATTGCCAAATGAAGCTTTACCATAATAAATGAGTAATGAGTGAGACCTCTCACATCATTGAATCCCTTCCATGTATGAAACAAAATCCCCTAATAATCCCATTCATCAGCATACCTTTTGTTGTGATGGTCAATGGGATCTACCTTTCTTGACTGAGTATTGTCCCCATGGCGATGAGCAGTAAGCCACCTGTTCATATTTCATGGTAAATTCCAAAATGGCAGAGGAGGGCCCATGACATTTATAAACAGTAGTGAGGAAAGACGTGCAATACCAAGACAGTTTTGCAATCAAGTTCGTGGTGCTTAAACACATTTCACAGTAACTTTAATTTACTTGTAGTGTGTTTATTGTCCTCCAAACATGTTGCAGTTGTTCTGGAATCTTCCCACTACTTTCAATATAGCCTCTGAAACCTTTTGATATGAGTTTATAATTAAGAGACAATGTCCTACACAGGTTTTGCAGTTTCTCCTAGCCTTCAAGTCAGGTGCTCTCAATGTTGTTTGGCCACCTGTGTGGACTGATAACATCTATCTCATTTTTACCAGGCCATGTGATTCCTCTCTGCTGATTGGCTCTTCTGCTCGTGGCAGTGTTCATTCATGTCTTTGCTGTGCTTCTGAAAGTGTCACAATTTCATGAACAGCATCACCAACACCAGCTAGGTTCAGCAAAAAACTGCTGATATCAGGATTTTAATCACACCACTGAAAGTAGAATGATGTTTAGCATGATGAGAAGTGTTTAAGTTTGACTGAAAAAATGATTGTAAATGGCTAGGTATGACTTCCGTGTTCGACTGCCCTTTTGCTATAGGCCATCCACCAAACTGGAAACACTCGACCAGTTCTGAGAATTGAAATTTCCAGTTCGTTTACACATTGATAGAGTTTCTGCTTATTTTTGGAGGACTGGTGGTATACAGCATTAATGTTTTTCAAACAATCAGGTGAAGTGCTTAAGGTCTGACACTGTATCATTATGTTCGATACATTGAGGTCAGTCTGGTGTCATAGGCAGTGCCATTTTACAGCTCATGGGTATTTTTAACATTGCTTCTCCAAAACACCAAAGTTTTTCCCCAACATTACCCTGGCACCATCATTGCACACCCCTATACAATTTTCTGCAAGGAACTTGTTGCAAAGTCCATGTTTCTCAAGACATTTCAAAAGTGAGACCTTAATACACTTTGCATTTCCCCTATTCAACTCAATCAAATCATGGACAAAGGCGTGGGGCTCTTTTCCACTAACTGCTCACCTTGCAATCAGAACCACAGAGAATGATCATACATTTCACAATCAGAGGTATCAGCTCCACATCAAATAAGTGTAAATTAGCCAGTGACAAGGATGAGAAGGAAATGGCAATAAAGGTAATTCATAACAAAAGGGCACATGCAATTCCACTCTCAACTATCACCTTCAGAAACCATTGGTCTTTGCAATTAAATACTGCTAGTTTGCATAGAATACCTATACTATTGAGGAGATGAAGGAAAAGTGAAAGACACCACAAACTATGGCCAGTAATCAGAATCTACATTGGACTTCTCTCACTAATAAGAACTTTGCACAATCTATTAATCTACACAGGTTATATTTCCACCCTGATACACTGGAGAAGGCTTACATGTTTACAGTAAAACAGACCTGTGGGCTCGCCTATTCACTATAGCTTCATCCTAAAGGAGACAGTCCTTTGTAAGCAACACATATGATCTTTGATCCCATACATAGCATAACTCTGGTTTACATCACCCTACCAGACCTAGGAGCACTGTAGTAGCAAAGCTATTGTGTTATGATACAGCGCACCCCAAACTTTGCAGCAATGTTGCTGTAGATCAGGGAGGGCTGAGAAGGATAAAGAACAAGACCAGCAATGCCCAGGCAGGGTAACAACTTGGTGAACTTTTACATTTGCCATATCCAGTGTTCCAGAATTTCCATAGCTATAAAAAACAAATTGTCTTCCTTTCAAGGAAAACAGCTCTTCAACATTCAATGATTGGAAGCTGATGTCAGCACTATCTCTCAGACAATCCACAAGATCAGGATCAGGACCTGGAACTGTGTTGTTCTCGAGAATAGATGAGGAAATGTGTACCTAAACGTGAGATTAAAACAGCAGTTCAAGTAACCGCCGATAAATAAGGACGGACCCAAAAAGAGAGTTTGAGATCAATAATTTAGAAAAACTATGAAGGTTTATTAGAAAACTTAAGTGCAATACAGAAGGCAAAAATATAGTTAGTCTCAAAAGGCATAGAGCTCAGCAATAACTTGCCATGAATGGTCTTGGCATTTAGAAGTAGATGCAGCAATGAACAGTCTAGAAAATAGGCTAATTCCAGAGCGTGCAGCAAATCGATAGAAAATCAGGCAGGACCCTATTAGAGACCCAAAAGTATCTGACTCCCTCCCAGTTTCAGCGTCTTTTATACAAATTTTACAGCAATCAAAATCTCACAGTTAGCATTGGGTGAACAAAAGTAACAATACATTGAAAGAGATGATGGGAGATCATGGCAACCTGCACTGTAGCTGACCACTAGAGCGCTTGTGTATTGGGATGCCTGGCCGGTGTTAGGCAAAATAAAAGCCCTAGTAATTTGAGAAAGGGGGATTAAATGTGCCACACTACTGTATCTGAGGGTGTTGTAGTGGAGGAGGATGCAGTCAGAGGAAAATGGTCCTACAAGCTCGAACACTGCCCTGGAGCTCCGGAAGAGTCACAGGG
Source organism: Pleurodeles waltl (assembly GCF_031143425.1). Lineage (NCBI taxonomy): Eukaryota > Metazoa > Chordata > Amphibia > Caudata > Salamandridae > Pleurodeles > Pleurodeles waltl. The sequence continues at coordinate 1,575,306,631 of NC_090445.1, read as the reverse complement.
CAGCGGCATGGGTTCCCCTCCAGGGGAGTGAGGACAGAGCCAGCACAAGCGCAGCCCCTGCGACTGCAGTGGAGGAGAGCTTGAAAGCTGCAAGAGTGTAGGAGCCTCACCAGGAAGCCAGGAAAATAATTAATTCTCAAGCAAGAGGAAGGGAGTGGAGAACCGAGGTAGGCTCAAACTTCGAGTCAATTGCTTCTGTTGGGAAAAGCATTATTAAGGGCAAGCTTGGGGAAACACCTTGTGTTACTAGGAGTCCTTTAGGCAGGGCTCTCAAAAGCTTCTTTCCTCATGATCTCAAGCAGTAGAATTTGAAGTTGTGGGGGCTTCCGCCCACCCTTTTTGCCCTTTACCACAAGTGCCGCAAGCATCTTCAAGGAGTGACAAACAAAAAAGTGGGAAACTGGGTAAAAGAGCTGATCCAATTGACCACAGGAAATCAAAAATGACCCCCTCACTACGGTCTTTTTTAAGGTTTTCCCTACACCAGTAGATACTAGGGGAGCCTACAGAGAAGCGAAAGAAGACTTGAGAGAAGGGATTGGAACAAAGGAAAGAAGCAAAATCTGCAAGTGATGGCCACTGGGGAGGTCAAGGTCAAGAAAGGGGGGGAATAGGTTTGAGGTTCTAGAGAGTCTGGAGGAGAACCTCAACACAGCAAGGGGAGAAGCAACTCTGAAGCAGACTGAAGTGTGTCCCTTTCTTTCAGGTTCTGCATTAATTCAGGAGCCTACACAAGAGCCTACACATGAGTCTACATCCCCAAAGACTTTAGAACAACCAACTACAGCTGTAAATGCTTTTCTCGAAACTATGATTCTATAACTCTTGGCTGACATAAAAAAGGCTTTACTGTCTCTGAAGCAAATCAGGGAGAAATAAGGGGTTACTGTGAAGAACTTGAGAAATAATTGGATCGTTTAAGTGTAAGAACCCAGGCCCTTGAAGACATGATAGGGGTTTTGAAAGTTGAGTCAGGGAAAAATCAGGTGGAAATACAGACACTAAGATGAAGTGAGCAGGAAATCCAGGAAAAATTAGAACAACTGGAGAACTGCTCAAGAAGTAATAATTTAAGGATTTTACAAGTTCCGAAGGGGGTGGAAAGTGATGACATGTGGTTTCCCTTAATAAGGTAGGAACACAGATAAATGGCATGGAGGAAAATATAGCAAGGGATATCCAGAGAATACATAGGGACCCGTTTAAGAGAAATCCTAATAAAATTAGACAACAGAAAATCCTCCATAACTTCCAAACCTAAGCCTTCAAAGATAAGATCCTGCTAAAAGCATTAAAGATGAAATCCTTGAGAGGGAAGGACTTCTGCTTAGAGATGAGATCAGATTTATCTTGAGTGTCTATAACCAGGCAATGGGAGCTGGGGAGGCATTTAGAGGAGTTTGAAAGCTTAGGAGTACCAGCTCAGCTCAGATTGCCTGCTTCTCTGCGTGTTATGTACAAGAATAAAATGCACAACTTGAAGGATCATAGAGAAGCAGATGAGTGACTCAAAGCATTTAAGAGGGGAAGCCCAGACACCTAAAAGGTTTTTTTCTCTTGGGAACAGAAAGGAAATCCCTTATTTTTGAATAATAATATGTATCTTTTCATGGAATGTTAAAGGTTTGCATTCCAAAGGAAGGAGGGATACGATTTTACAATATTTGAGGGATTCACCGGCACATATATTAATCCTGCAGGAAACCCATTTGACCAGAGGTAAATGTGTAGAACTATTCAAGTCCCAAAAGTGGATCCAATTTTTTGTCTGCACCATCCAGAATTTTAACACAAAGGGGGTGGTCATGTTGGTGAAGCTTCAGGTTAAAGCAGCTATTTTGGGAGTTGTGACAAATAAATCAGAGAGATGGACGATAACAAGATTACAATTACATGATGGGATCTTTTCATTAGTTGGGTTTTACGTTCAGAAATGCGATGCAATCGAACCACTTAAGGCTTCTTTTTCCAGTCTCGTTGGCTTCCCATACCCTGTTATAATAGCAGGGAATTTTAATCTAATCCTAGACAATAAATTGGATAAGTCTACTAGAAGCAGGTCAATAGGGACTCCTAAATCACAGGCGTGCCTCAACAGTATGATGAACCAATTAGGATTGCATGATTTATAGAGGCAGAGAGTAGGGACACAGCAGGATGTTTCCTTTTACAATAAAAAGTATAATCATGCTTCAAGGATAGATTATTTCCTTGTCGATCAGGTGTTAAAAGAAGCAGTCAATGATAATAATTATTTAGCTGCCCATTTATCTGATCACTCGGCTGTAGTATTAATGCTCAAACCCACTTTGAAAGAAGAGGAAAGGAGAGGGACCCTGACCGTACATTATTGTTGTTGTTAGTGGTGTGGTCTCCCACCTCCGTATAGAGACAGAATAATTTTTTAAGGCAAACATGTGATCAGCTCCCTTTACTATGGTTTGGGACACTGTTAAGGCTATCATAAGAAGGAAAATCATGAGGCTCATGAGTTCTGGAAATAGGGAGTATATGAATGAAATGAGTCACTTAGAGACAGAGATGGCTAAGTTAGAGAAAAAACTGGGGGGTATGTTTAGGTACGGAAGACAGACTCCCATTATAAAAAAATTTAGATTGCTCAGGGATCAGTTAGATGAACTATTACAGGCTTGGCTCAAGACGAAATGGGAAGCCAGTAAGCTTGTCCACTTCAAGTATGCAGAGAGTGCAAGGAAGCTGTTAGCTTGGAAGATCAAGCCGGACCAAGTCAGGAATGTTATGAATGAGATTGACAGTGGGTAGATTGGAGAGAATTGGACGAGTAACTCAGATATAGAGACTGCGTTTCAGAGGTTTTTTGAGGGCTGTACTCTGAAGAAGAAGCAGACAATGAGGAAGATGTGAAAAACATGCTGGGGTGAATGATTTGCCTAATCTTGCACCTAGCAAACAGTCTTACCTGAATCAGCAGATTACTCAGGGAGAGGTAAGGGCATGAATAAAATCCAGTAAAGGAGGCAAAGTGACAGGACTGAATAGTATACCAGTGGAGCTGTATAAGGCTCTGGGGGATTCCATTCTACCTTTTTATGACAGCTTTGTGGGGGGAGATTATGGAGGATGGCTTTTTGTTACCGAAATCCTGGAACAAAGCAAGCATTACCCTGATTTTAAAACCTGGGAAAAATTCCACGTTTTGTGAGTCTTATAGACCAATTTTGCTTTTGAATAGTGATTATAAATTATTTGCGAAGGTGTTGGCAGAAAAGATAAGCAGGGTGGGGGGGGCTTTTACATTGTGATCAGAAGGGTTTTGTGAGAGGAAGATTCCTGCACAAATTAACTTTCGACCTCATTAGCTCCATTGTTTTGGCCACAACCTGTAGTGCCCCCATCGCAGTTTTAAAGCTTGATGCATCAAAGGCCTTTGACAGGGTTAACTGGACCTAATTGACTACAACCATAAAACAACATAATATGGGAGATAAGTTTTGCAGAGCAGTCGGTTTGATCTAACAAGACCCATCTGTGAGAATTTTACTGAACAGGAGCCTAACTCCATCTTTCAAAATATCTAGAGGAACTAGACAAGGCTATCTCCTCTCTCCATTATTGTACAATCTGTATATTGAATCTCTTGCTGATTAGGTAGGATCCTTTAATTAACCCCTTTTGCAGTATTGGATGGGAGAAAAAAATTCCCTTGATGCTGATAACCTCATGAGTTACTGATACAACTTATCAACAGCTCTTCAAGCTGTGCTCGGGATTGTAATACATTTTGGCAAGTTTTTGGGCTATTCTTTTAAACCAGCGAAAACTGAAATAATGGTCTGAAACCAGAGGAGAGATAATGCAGGATTTTAACAAAATCCTGGACGTAAACCTTGAAAAAGCACTGGTAGAAACAAGCAAGTTAATGCAGGGGTGGGCTCATCTCCCTCAGACACTTTGGCCCGTATTTATACTTTTTTAGCGCTGCATTTGCTTTGTTTTTTGACGCAAAATCGGCGCAAACTTACAAAATACAATTGTACTTTGTATGTTTGCGCTGTTTTTGCGTCAAAAAATTATGTAAATGTGGCGCAAAAAAATTATAAATATGGACCTTTGTGGCAGAATTAGTCTAGTAAAAATGGTGATTCTGCCTAAATTGAGTTTTTTCTTTAACGCAATCCCATTAGATCTGAAAAAGATTTGGTTAGTGAAACTACACCAGGCAATAAATTATTTTGTTTGGGCATATAAGAGGGAGAGAATTCCTTGGAAAAAGCTGCGTAGAAGGAGAGAAAAGGGGGGGGTCTCTCCTTGGCAGATATGCAATATTATCCATGGGCCTTTAAAATTAAGAATACCAGGATGCTTTTTAATTTTCCAGATTATTCAGAAATTGGGTATTTGTTTAAAACCATGCTAGCAGGAGTTAAAGGGGAGGCAATACACCTCCTGTTTAAATTTGGAGTCCTGAAGTTTTTCAACAAGGTGAAGTTAAAAGTGCTTGTAAGGAAATGCCTCCTTGGCATGTTTACCCCCTAACTTTTTGCCTTTGCTAAGATATGATTTGAAAGTGTGCTGGGATCCTGATAACCAGGCCCCAGCACCAGTGTTCTTTCCCTAAACTGTACCTTTGTCTCCACAATTGGCACAACCCTGGCACTCAGGTAAGTCCCTTGTAACTGGTACCCCTGGTACCAAGGGCCTGATGCCAGGGAAGGTCTCTAAGGGCTGCAGCATGTCTTATACCACCCTGGGGCCCCCTCACTCAGCACATGCACACTGCCTCACAGCTTGTGTGTGCTGGTAGGGAGAAAATGACTAAGTCGACATGGCACTCCCCTCAGAGTGCCAAGCCAACCTCACACTGCCTGTGGCATAGGTAAGTCACCCCTTTAGCAGACCTTACAGCCCTAAGGCAGGGTGCACTATACCACAGGTGAGGGTCCTCCCAGACCTAAACACACCCCTAAATTCAGTATTTAGGGGCTCCCCAGATCCCAGGAAATCAGATTCCTGCAACCTGAAGAAAGAAGAAGGACTGCTGACCGACAAGCCTGCAGAGAAGGAGGAAGACGACAACTGCTTTGGCCCCAGCCCTACCCGCCTGTCTCCAACTTTGAAAACCTGCTCCAGCGACGCATCCGACAGGGACCAGCGGCCTCTGAAGCCTCAGAGGACTGCCCTGGACTACAGGACCAAATAACTCCTGTAAACAGCAGCCCTGTTCAAAACCAGTTACTTCTTTGCAACAAAGAAGCAACTTCCAAGGACTTCACGTTTCCCGCCGGAAGCGTGAGACTCTACACTCTGCACCCGACGCCCCCGGCTCGACCTGCAGAAAACCAACACCTCAGGGATGACTCCCTGGCGACTGCGAGCCCGTGAGTAACCAGAGACGACCCCCCCTTAGCCCCCACAGCAACACCTGCAGAGAGAATCCAGAGGCTCCCCCTGACCGTGACTGCCTGTAACAAGGGACCCGACGCCTGGAACCAACACTGCACCAACAGCCCCCAGAACCTGAAGCAACCAAACTTCAATGCAGGAGTGACCCCCAGGCGACCCTCTGCCTAGCCCAGGTGGTGGCTGTCCCGAGAAGCCCCCCCTGTGCCTGCCTGCACCGCTAGAGTGACCCCCGGGTCCCTCCATTGTTTCCTACCTGAAACCCGACGCCTGCTTTGCACACTGCACCCGGCCGCCCCTGTGCCGCTGAGGGGTGTTTTGTGTGCCTACTTGTGTCCCCCCCAGTGCTCTACAAAACCCCGCTGGTCTGCCCCCGAGGATGCAGGTACTTACCTGCTGGCAGACTGGAACCGGAGCACCCCTGTTCTCTAAAGGCCCCTATGTGTTTTGGGCACCTCTTTGACCTCTGCACCTGACCGGCCCTGAGCTGCTGGTGTGGTAACTTTGGGGTTGCCTTGAACCCTCAACGGTGGGCTGCCTTAGCCCCAGGACTGAGACTTGTAAGTGTTTTACTTACCTCCTAATCTAACCTTTACTTACCCCCCCCCCGGAACTGTTGATTTTTGCAGTGTCCACTTTGAAAATAGCTTATTGCCATTTTTACAAAGACTGTATGTGATATTGCTTTCATTCAAAGTTCCTAAAGTATCTAAGTGAAGTACCTTACATTTAAAGTATTAACTGTAAAGCTTGAACCTGTGGTTCTTAAAATAAACTAAGAAAATATATTTTTCAATATAAAAAGCTAGTGGCCTGGGGTAAGTCTTTGAGTGTGTGTTCCTCATTTATTGCCTGTGTGTGTACAACAAATGCTTAACACTACCCTCTGATAAGCCTACTGCTCGACCACACTACCACAAAATAGAGCATTAGAATTATCTACTTTTGCCACTATCTTACCTCTAAGGGGAACCCTTGGACTCTGTGCACACTATTTCTTACTTTGAAATAGTATATACAGAGATCTACTTCCTACAGTGCTGCAAGCCGTGGCGAAGTTGTGGTCTAGTATTAGACGTGCAATGAAAGCAGAATATTATCGCTATTTAGCTCCTGTATGGGATTCCCCGGGCACTGAGGAGTGTCTAAAAGATAAACTGGTCTCACCTATAAAGACGTCAGGCATGAAATCCTGGGGTGATCTCTCCCGTGATGACAGGCTACTTTATTGGGATGAGCTAAATAAGGAAATGGGAGGGAACCTTTCAAGGTTTAAGTAATTACAGCTGAAGAGTTGGGAGCAGGGTATCCAAGAGGACTTGGGTTATAGAATTATCTGGAAGAACAATTATTGGGGAAACCCCCAAGGAAGAAGGAAGTTTCAATCTGGTTCTGTGAAATTTTAGAGAATTTAGATGGGGATTTCAAGCTGGCCAAAGAACCTGAGAAGGATGCTTGCAGAGGGAGCAGTTGCAAGATATCTGGCAAGTATCAATTTGCACTGTATTCTCTGTTGTTATACCTGTTTTCTTTAAGAAGAAATCATCTTTTTTCCATTCATACAGCCTATTTATCGCCATAAAAGACTTCAAAGATGCAGGAAGTGGACGTTGCCAAATGTGCCAAATGTGGGTTAGAGAAAGCAACAGACATCCACATGTTCATGGAGTGCCCAGAAATACAAATATTTTGGGAAGAAGTGGGTAAGACTATCTCGAATATTGTGGGGGTGGATGTTAAGGTAAGCCTCTCTCTGATTATTTTTGCAATGTGAGAGGGCCCGGAAGAGTTAAGTGACAATATGAGAAAGCTGCTCTTCCATTTTATTGCTCTGGCGAGAAGGGAAATCTGTCGAAAATGTGTGGGTGATATTCCTCCCGCTTCACTCAGAGTTGCTTGATGCACTTCTTTATATTCCAAGGATGGACATGGCTGAGGGTGCCTCCATGGGGAAAAAGTTCTGGCAGCCACGGACGAGATGGATCGGGGGACAGGAGGCCTAATAAGGGAGTAACATAAAGAGCACATATCACGTCCGATGATTACTTCTTATTAGCTCTCTTGCTACATATACAATGTGGCTCCTGAAGTCGGGTAGTGTGAGAGAGACGCCGACTCCTTGGTCAGAGGTCTTCTTCTATGAAAGCTAAAGGCATAAATCAACATGGTTATGAGAAGACCTGGAGTCTGAGGTGAATAAGGACAAAAAAAGGAACAATACATTAGCAAATTGCAGTACTGCATTACAAAACATAAATAATGCCACCATCCTAGTATCATACCACTAACTACATAATAAGGCTCCTCTGATCTAATGTCATTGGATGAGTTTAGCACAAATGTTTTTACATAAATAATAAGAAGAATCATAGATGAACTGCCTACAGTGAGCAAACAGGAAGGGCCGTGGAAAAGTAACTAAAAGCTTTCTCCAGAGATATTCAAGAACAACATGTCATCACAGAACATCATTCCACATTTTGCTGCTTATGGTGTAAATGAGAATTATAAACACATGATTAATATGGATTCTCCAAAAGACAAGATGAAGACAGTGACTATTTGAGGCCTGGTTTGCTCATAAAACATAGGCCCTCATTATAACCCTGGCGGTCGGTGATAAAGCGGCGGTAATACCGCCAACAGGCTGGCAGTAAGAAAAATAGAATTATGACCACAGCGGAAACCGCCAACACATACAGCCACTTTAACACTCCCACCGCCACGGCGGTAGCAACAAACACCACGGCGCTAACCGCCAACAGCCAGGCAGAAGACAATGTACCGCCCACACTATTATGACACACCAATCCACCACCTTTTTCGGGGCGGTACAAACGCCATAAAAAGCACAGCAGAAACAGTATACAGAAGGGAAACGACTCACCTCTCGACACACAAGGAAGAACCACGACGCCATGGAGCCCGAACTGCACATATTTCCAATGCTGGTCTACTTCCTCCTACACCAGGAGCACCAACAGTGGCGAAGACGACCACAGTGAGTACTGCACCCAGCACACAAGGGAGGGGGGAGGAAAAAGAGAGTGACACACAGACGCAACACACAACACCCCCACCCACAACACCATACACACAAACAGATGCAACAACATCACATATACACCCCATAACCCTCAGGAATAACGCAAGACAAAAGGAATTGATTAAAGTGAGTGTAATATTACAAATTCATATATATATGTCCTTAAAGCAATAAACAGTATGTACAATATATACAGATGAAGGGACAATGCCCACTCCAAAATGTCCGTGGCCCACAGGGCCATAACACATAGGCCCAGGCCACACTTGACTCCTGCATCAATACGGAGAGAACACTGCAGGGGCATCAGGTCGAAAATACACAGGCATCTCAGGAGGACGGGGAAGGAGGGGCACCTCAGCCAGAAGATGTAACAACGCCACTGCTCCTGGAGGGGGCTACATGCCCTCTGCGATGTCCTGGGGAGTGCAAAGCCATAGTCTCTCAAGTGGGTGGTTTGCCCACTGCTTCGTCCTGGGGAGTGCAAAGCCACAATCTCTCAAGTGGGTGGTTTGTCCACTGCTTGGTCCTGGGGAGTACAAAGCCACAGTCTCTCAAGTGGGTGGTTTGCCCACTGCTTGGTCCTGGGGAGTACAAAGCCACAGTCTCTCAAGTGGGTGGTTTGCCCACTGCTTGGTCCTGGGGAGTGCAAAACCACAGTCTCTCAAGTGGGTGGTTTGCCCACTGCTTGGTCCTAGGGAGTGCAAAGCCACAGTCTCTCTACTGGATGGCTTCTCCACTGGTTCTGGAGGGGGCTTTGTGCCCAGTGTGCTTCATCTTGGCAAGGAGGGGGTGAGTGGATGCATTCTTCCACTGGTTCTGGAGGGGGCTTTGTGCCCAGTGTGCTTCATCCTGCCAAGGAGGGGGTGAGTGGATGCCTTCTTCCACTGGTTCTGGAGGGGGCTTTCTGCCCTGTGATGCTGATCCTGGATGGTGCAAGGTCACAGTCTGTCACCTGGGTGTCACACCTACAGGTGTTGCAGGGGCCAGGATGCACTACAGCCCATGGAGGCACGACTACACACTGCTCGCCGGTGGTGACGGCTGCTCAGTGAATGGCAGTTGCACTGCAGGTGGCTGTGCTGTCAGTTGTGGGGGGAGGCTCCAGCCCTTCCTCTGCAGCCTCGGACGGCTGCCCACTGGGGCTGATGCTGCTGGCAGTGGTGCTGCTGGCGGTGCAGGTGGCGGTGCTGCCGGCGGTGCAGGTGGCGGTGCTGTCAGTGGTGGGGGGAGGCTCCAGCCCTTCCCATGCAGCCTCGGACGGCTGCTCACTGGGGCTGCTGCTGGCAGTGGTGCTGCTGGTGGTGCAGGTGGCGGTGCTGCCGGCGGTGCAGGTGGCGGTGCTGTCAGTGATAGGGGGAGGCTCCAGCCCTTCCCCTGCAGCCTTGGATGGCTGCTGCTTCTGGCAGTGGTGCTGCTGGCAGTGGTGGCGGTGGTGGTGCAGGTGGCGGTGCTGCCGGCGGTGCAGGTGGCGGTACTGTCAGTGGTGGGGGGACACGAATGAGAAATCAATTGCCATTGTAAACCTTTCCAACTCAGAACTCACAACACATGGTGTTTCACTATTGAGCAAGAGCCTTGGGTTTTGTCAAGGAGATTTTGGAGATTTCCAAAACACTAAAATGGATTTCTTTAAGTACATTAGACGATTGAAACTCAAAAAATATTTTACTCTCCACACTGATAACAGGGATAATGATATCCTTTATGACTTTAACAGAGATTACCATCCTCTTTCTATTAAGGATGTCCATCACACAGTGACACTGTTATCTATTACAGACTATGAGCAGGATCCCACTACCGTCTCACAGATTTTAGCTGATCTAGATATTCCATCTGATACACTACATAGTGGACTAAAATCCAAATCCAGGTGGACACCTACTCTCAGCAGTGGTAAATATATAGACACTTTCTTTAAATTAGTATGGCAAGATCTAAATAATTTGGAATGCAAGAATAGGACCCATCATCATATCCGTCACAGCAATTTGAGCCAAGAGGAACTTGCAACTTTAAGACACTTACAAACATGCAATGACATTACTGTCACGGAGGCTGAAAAGGGTGGCAATATTGTGGTCATGAATACCCAGGGCTATGAACTAGAGATCGGTGGACAGCTAGGAGATACTACATGTTATGAGAAAATTGAATCAGATCCTATACCAGGACTTACAAATAAGATTAATAAATTCTTAAAACAGTGCCTTGACCTGCATTTACAAAAGAGGATGAGTATATGTATCTTCGAGTCTTTAGACCTAGATACCTGTGTATATATACTTTACCTAAAATTCACAAAAACCCGATTTCTCCACCAGGCAAGCCAATAGTTTCGGGTATGGGTGGCCCGACGGAGAGACTCTCTGAATACGTAGATATCTTCTTGCAGCCCTTTGTGGTTAACCTTCCCTCTTTCATTAAGGACACTAAGCATATCTTGAGTGTTCTAGCAGATATCAACTGGGAACCAGGGCTGACTTTAGTAACCCTTAACGTGACTTCCCTCTATACAAGCATTAATCACAGCTTGGGAATGATTGCCTTACGCCATTTCCTACATAATAGATCAGCTAGCTTGTACGGACATACCAAAATGTTACTCGACATGGTTGAAATGATTCTGGATAATAATTTCTTCTTATTCAAGAAAGAGTGGCACCGCCAGAAACAAGGGGTTGCCATGGGATCCAGATTTTCACTGGCATATGCGAACCTCTTTATGGGGTACTTTGAACAGAAGGTCATTTGGAGCATGGAAGGTAATACATGGAATACGGATATACTTTTCTGGGGCAGATATATTGATGACTGCATAATGATATGGACGGGCGATATACACAAACTTAATAACTTCATAATCTATCTGAATTCCAATGATCTCAATATTAGATTCACTTGGGAACTTAGCACGACTAATATTCCATTTTTAGACGTGGAACTTTTCATTCATAATGATAGGATTGAGAGTCGTCTGTTCAGAAAAAGTACAGCTTGCAATTCCATATTGCATGCAACAAGTTCACATCCTAGACACCAGATCAACTCGATCCCATATGGTGAAATGGTGCGGGCAAGAAGGAATTGTAGTATGGACATGGATTTTTTAAAATGCATTGAGGACATGGAAGTCAGATTTAAATCACGAGGCTATCCGCCGCATATTCTTGAGAAAGCACGCAGTAGAGTCATGTGCTTGGCTAGGGTAGATACTCTTAGACATAAAGCCAGGCCAACTAACACCAATATGCGTTGTATAGTCGACTACACACAAACCTCGGCATTATTACGTAAATGTATGATTAAACACTGGCATGTGTTAACAGCAGATGCAACCCTCAAGGGATTAATTTCAGATACCCTGATCTTCACATATCGCAGGGGATGGTCTCTTAATAATATATTGTGCCCCAGTTACCCTGTTGCACATCAACATGAAGATTGGCTTACTAGTCGTAGCAAAGGGTTCTACAAATGTGGACACTGCGGTATGTGTAAATGGACCAGATCTGGAATTTCTACCTTCAGCAGTCAGGCAGGTGACCAATTCCGCATCATTTCGAACATTACATGCAATAACAGCTATGTTATATACATGATTGTCTGTAAATGCGGACTCTACTATGTGGGCAGCACAATCAGATCACTAAGAACGAGAGTAAGTGAGCACTATAGGGCTCTGAGACAAGAGAATGATCGGTATCCCATTGTAACACACATGAGACAGGTCAAACTAAGAGATTTGAATTTTTTGGTTTTGAGCACGTATATAGAGATCCCCGTGGAAGAAATAGGGAATTAACACTCAGAAAGCGAGAATGTTATTGGATTCTTAAACTGAGGGCGGTGGAGGAAGGCCTCAATACGAATTACGAAATGGAGTACTTTTTGGGGGAATAATTTGACCATACCTGATAATTAGTTTCCCATATCGAGTTTGAATTTTACTGTGAGGGAGCTATGAAAGTAGTTTAGTAACCTTTAGGCCTCATTCAGTTTTGGCAAGAGAGGAAGGTAACTATAAATAAGAATATATACTGTTTGCTAATGTAATTTAGTTCAACCTTATATTTTTTACATTATTGGGATTAATTCCTAGCCGAGGATGTATGTGCATTTATTATGCTGTGAGAAGTATTTTTTGCACTGGGGAATTGATCGCATGGAGAACTTACTATGATAGTCATGACACAAACGTGAATCATTTAGTCTATAATGGACTTGGTATAATTGCTATGAATATACGTCTGAACAGGCATCCTAAGGTCACATTGTTAGTGGTGGTATTCTTCAGCAACATGAATAATTGGGCTCGTTTTAGTACACCTTTTGCTAATTCATAATGATTGTTGAAGGGTGGAGTTATGTTTATTAGTATATTTTCCCCTCTTTTTTTTGTTTTTTTTGTTTTTCTTATGTCCTTACTCAAATTTGTGGTTTCTCACTGTCGTTTAATGATACATGGGTGTGGAATTTACATTTTTCCAAGTTGATACAACTGCATAGGATAATGGTTTCAGATTTGTCCGATGTTCTGTTATTTCCCTTTCGGAATGGCGCTCAGTGAGTCCATTTACTGTCTTTATCGACTAGGAAACGATAAACTTGTTTAGGATGGCGCCCGCGAGGAGGGTGTAGGAATCGGTTGATTTGTTTAAGATGGCGCCTGCGAGGAGGGTGCTTAGTCCTTTGTTAGTTTTAATCTCACTAATGAGACAGTTTTAAAAGAAGGACTCCTCTCAGTGCTGGTGCGCTGATATGCCGACCGGAGGGGGTTACTCTACTCTCTGGACACGCTATTTAGTGTCCTCCTGGTCTCTTTAGGTAAGCCGGTGTTTTTCTTTCTTTTTGACGATAGCGGTTCATTGCTAACCGCGGTTGTGTGAATATTATTTTTTTAGATTTTCCCTTAACTTTCTTGCTCTCTGATTACAGTTAAGGAGGTATTTATACACACACCCCTTACGAGCTTACGTGGACTATTAAATACATCGCTATATATTGGTTAGGTGTCCGTGTTGACATCTTTCATTCTTTTTAACTCGAGTCGCTATTCCTTGGATTAGATCTTTTAACTAATCGTGCTACTGTGAATACTTTCTTTGTTTTTGTTTTTCTCGCAGATAACTAACATTTGGGATTTCATGAGAGCTACTATAGCTTTTCTGATTTGTCTTTTTCTGTTCTAAACATCGTGTTGAGGTACGAACCTCTTTTCTAGATGTGTTTTTTGTTAACGCATGATCTCTTCTTTCTTACTATTAGGGGGAACTCTTGATCCCTTCTATTTGGGTCTGGACTGTAGGGGCTGTTTGGCTGACTGCTCCCAGTCGGTTTATTTTCACGCTGGTGTCATGACTTTCATGGTATTTTCTGTCTGGGTAGAAGAAATTTGTTTTATTAATTCTCATATTATTTCTCATATTCAATCAGTATTCTTATGTGTGGCTTCATAACTATCTGTTATTCACAAGGTGTCACATGCAGTAACTTTGGTGGTTTTTATTGGCGTTTTTTCACAAAGTCACGTAGGAAGTGATGTAGAGATTTTTCTGTTGAGGTGCTAATTTGTTGTATATATTTCTTAATACATGACACAGAGTTTATATGTGTGACTTTAGTTATAATTGTATCTTTTACAGCCCTGAGGAAGTCATTGAGATAATTTTCTCCTAAGACGAAACATGTGTTGGCTGTTTTCTGTTTTACCAGTATATGAATATCACATCTCAAGAATAAATTGGATTCATGCTAACCTTCCACGGTCTACTTTGTACCTGATTACTTGGAAGAGGACTTGACAATATACATACATGGACTACTGACCCTTTATTTATTCACAAGTGCCTTGACATCTGTTGATTATGCAGTGGTGGGGGGAGGCTGCAGCCCTTCCCCCTGCAGACTCAGACGGCTGAATTGCCATGGCTGGTGTTGTTTGCCCAGATGCTGCTCCAGCCCCAGGCACCAGATCCATCCTGCCTGCGGCGTAAGTTCCCTTTACATTGGCCTTGGCAGCTGTTGTCCCCTTCCTGCCCTTGGCAGATGGTGGTGCCTCCTTGCTTCTGCCAGCTGGTATTCCCTTCCTGCCCTTGATGGCTGGTGTTCCCTCCATCCCCTTGCTGGCTGGTGTTCCCTCTTTCCCTTTGCTGGCTGGTGGTGCCTCCTTCCCCTTGCTGGCTGGTGGTGCCTCCTTCCCCTTGCTGGCTGGTGGTGCCTCCTTCCCCTTGCTGGCTGGTGGTGCCTCCTTCCCCTTGCTGGCTGGTTGTGCCTCCTTCCCCTTGCTGGCTGGTGGTACCTCCTTCGTCTTGCTTGCTGGCTGGTTTCCCCTTCTTGCCCTTGCTAGCTGGCAGCCCCTTCTTGCCCTTGGCAGGTGGTGCAGGCACACTGGCTGTGCAGACAGGTGCCTCCTTGGAGCTTCTCACACCTGCAGTAGCTGCAGGAACTACAGTGGCCGTGGACTGGGTGGCTGAGGTGCTGGCCTGGGTTCTGCCCACCCTGGCCCGAATTGAAGGCCGGAGGGGGGAGGGGCAGGGAAGAGGTCAAGGGTGGAGAGGAAAAGCCTTTTACGTACACTGGGGCTGGAAGAGGGTGAAGGTTTGGGAGTGGAGGAAGAGGGAGTGGTGGTAGGAGGTGTCAGTATGGTGTGTTTGGGTGAAGGTGCATGGGCTGGATGCTGTTGTGAGGTGAATGGCTGTTGGGTGTCTGAGTGCTTGCGTTTGAGTACTTTGGGAGGAGGAGGCACAGACACAGTGGGAGAGGACATAGGAGACCTGTGCATGGATGTGGGGGTGGTGACTGCCAGTGAGGGGCGTGTTGTGATAGGTGTGCTAGTGATGGAGGTAGTGGATGAGGATGTAGTGCATGCAGGTGTGAGTGGAGACTCAACTGGGAGGGAGGTGGACGAGGAGGAGGAGGGGGACACAGTGGAGGCAGTGGATTTTGGTGTGTCTGCATCTGGATGGTGCTTGTGTGAGTGCCTGTGGGATGAAATGTGGTGCTTGTGTTTGCCTGAGCCACTTCTGTGTGTTGATTTGGGTGCATGCAGGTCTGAAGGTGTGCTTGGGATAGGCTGGGGTTGAGGGGAATGGGACTAGGTAGAGGAAGTTGGAGGGGGGAGGCTAGAGACAGGGACAATGGCTGCCATCAGTGAGTTCGCCAGAGCCTGGAATACTCTCTGTTGGGCCGCCAAGACATAGTAAATGCCCTCCAGGTATGCATTTGTTTGTTGCAAATGCCCTGCTAAACCCTGGATGGCATTCAGTATGGTTGACTGCCCAACAGAGAGGGATCTCCGGAGGTCAATAAATAGCCTCCTCACTGAGGGCAGCAGGGCTGACTGGGGCAGGGCCTGAGGTGCCTGGGGCGAAGGAGATGCCCACCCTCCTGGGTAAGCGGGCACGAGAAACACGCTGAGGGGCTGCTGGGAGGGCGGTGCTGGTACAGGGGGTGGCGGCTGTACCTGTAGTTGGGCACAGAGATGTCTGCCACCGCCAGGGAGCTTCAATCGGAGGAGGTGTCACTGTCAGAACTGTCCCCTCCTGTCTCCGTCGTGGTGCTCCCCTCACCCTCCATCCCACTGGTGCCCTCGCCGTTGGTGGATTCGGCCTCCAGGCCCATGTGGGATGCAGCTCCCTCCGTCGCCGGTGCCTCTGCTCCTCCGCCAGATGATGCTAATGCACACAAGGACAGGGAGACAAAACAAAAAGGGCGGGGAAGAGACAGAGGATACACTTGGTCAATGCCAGCAACAACACTACTGTTGGCGTATACAACTCACAGGGAACAACCCTATGCACTAGGCCATGCGCTACCAGTTACAATGCTAGTCACCAGGCCATGGGGTACAATGCCTAACGCCATTAGCTGCACACCTGGAACCCACAGGACCCTGTCCGCTAGTATATGTCCA
Organism: Pleurodeles waltl; assembly: GCF_031143425.1. Classification (NCBI taxonomy): domain Eukaryota; kingdom Metazoa; phylum Chordata; class Amphibia; order Caudata; family Salamandridae; genus Pleurodeles; species Pleurodeles waltl. The sequence goes on along the minus strand of NC_090445.1, from coordinate 1,575,290,285 downwards.
CTAGCATTATTGGGTTGGAGTGCATCTGAGCTTGCCCATCATGGAACCTACTCTGCCACGTTCGTCCTGGCCTAGGGGCACCCACAGACCCATATCCCCCACCCAGGTAACACCTTAACGCGCGCAAAGTCAATATTCTGAATATGTACTCACCCCTTTGTGGCTGCAGTGATGCCTTCAAGTCCCCGTCCAACTCCGGATAGGCTACGCCAGGATGCGGAACATCAGGGGGGTCAGGGTACGATGGGCACCCCTTCCTCGTTGGGAGGCCAGCCCTAGCTGGGCCTCTGCCGTCTTCCTTGCCCAGCGGCGCAGGTCCTCCCACCGTTTTTGACAGTGGGTGCTCCACCTGTCAAAGACCCCCAGGGTCCGCACCTCTTTGGCGATGGCACACCAAATACCCTTTTTCTGATGGGTGCTGACCTGCAGAAAAAGATACGTAAGAAAAGGTATTATTCATACCGTCCGGACTGTTATACTCATGGCCCACCATATCCCTCCCATCCCCTTAAGCACAGATATGGCCCACCGAACATGCAGCACTCTGCCCAGGACCCCTCAGCCCCCCCCACACGAGGCTTACACACACAGCACTCCATACATTCATACCCCACGCATCGTGCTCACAGTGTACTCACCTGTTTGTCCGGAGGACCATCAAGAAAAGGGTAGTGGGGTAGGACCCAATCCACTAGTCTCTCCAACTCCTCGGAAGTGAACGCAGGGGTCCTTTTCCCCAGACACTCGGGCCATGGTCGCTTCCAGACACAGGTCACAGCAGCACTTGCAGTGTAGGTCCTCTCCTGTTGAAGGTCAGGAAGCGAGTGAACAGATAGAAAATAGCGGTCACGTCCGTGGCGGTGTGTACCGTCACTGCAGGCGTACATCACCATTGGCTCCTGGAACCCGTAGGCCCCAATGATGTGTGGTCATCGACAGCCTCCTGCAACGGCGCACACGCCAGTGGAATTACCTTATTTCCACTTGTCCCTCCTCACAGGTCAGGCGGTCGCCATTTCAGGGGGGCACAGGCTATGGCACCTAACTGCGTCACAGCAGACATAGGCACATCAACGGACCTACACGTTCACATACTGTTTCTGTAAAAAAGGAAAGGCATATTAATCAGAGTATATGTTTGAATATGACCATCCGCTCACCGTTTTTAACCCTAGAGTTCAAGCGCTGAGGATGAATAGGAGATGGAGACATACCAACGTGTACAGACCCCTGGTGGACCTGGCGACAATGGAGGACAGGAACATTATCCTAACCTACAGACTTGATAGTGCCACAATCGAAGAGCTGTGTGCCCAATTGGAGCCAGACCTGATTTCAGCTATCTGTCACCCCACAGGTATACCCCCTCTAGTGCAGGTCCTGTCATTGCTCCATTTCTTGGCAAGTGGTTCCTTCCAAGCCACAGTGGCCACGGCATCAGGGATGTCTCAGCCTATGTTCTCAAACGTGCTGACCAGAGTGTTGTGTGCCCTGATAAAACACATGCGCAGCTACATCGTATTCCCCCAGGTGGAGGAGTTGGCCACAGTGAAGGCTGACTTCTATGCAATGGGACATATCCCCAACATCATTGGTGCTATTTATGGTACACATTTTGCCTTTGACCCACCCCGGAGAAATGAACAGGTGTTCATAAATAAAAGGAGCTTTCACTCTCTGAATGTGCAGATGGTGTGTTTGGCAGACCAGTACATCTCCCATGTCAATGGAAAGTATCCTGGCTCTGTGCATGATGCCTTTATCTTGAGGAATAGCAGCATCCCACATGTGATGTCTCAACTCCAGAGGCACAGGGAGTGACTAATAGGTGAGCCCATGGTCCCCACCCAGTTGATGTAGGTATATGGGTGTGGGGTTGGCCCTGAGGGAGAGTGTCTGGCTAACAGGTATCCCTCGATATTTACAGGTGACTCTGGTTACCCCAACCTCTCATGGCTACTGACCCCAGTGAGGAATCCCAGGAGAAGGGCCGAGGAACGTTACAATGAGGCACATGGGCGTCCAAGGAGGATCATTGAGCGCACCTTTGACCTCCTGAAGGCCAGATTCCGGTGCCTCCATATGACAGGTGGACCCTGTACTACTCACCCAAGAAGGTGTGCCAGATCATCGTTGCATGTTGCATGTTGCACAACCAGGCCTTGAGACGCCAGGTGCCTTTTCTGCAGGAGGATGAGGCTGGAGATGGTCGTGTGGCAGCGGTGGAGCCTGTGGACAGTGACGAAGAGGAGACAGAGGAAGAGGATGTGGACAACAGAACTACTATAATTCAACAGTACTTCCAGTGACACACAGGTAAGACACTGTAACTTCACCTTCCCTTGCAGTTTTGTGTTGGACATTGTACATGGCAGCCTGATTTTCCTATTTCTATGGCCCCTTACTGTATCCTTTGGCATATCTATTTTCAGATATCTGTTCCCCACTATGGCTCCTGGTGTGTTTACTGCTGTCCACTACAGGTCATACCTATGTATATATAACTGTACATTTGAATTGCAATGTTTACAGCTTGTTAAACTATTACATATTTCAATCAATTGACAGACTCCATACTTTTATTTGTTCCAAGGGTGTTTATTTCTGTGATAATAAGTGTAGGGGGTATTGCAATGGGCTGGGTTGATGGTGGAGGAATGTCCAGGATAGAGTCCAGTCTATTGGTATCACAGATGCATTGTCCAAGGGGGCATAGGGAATGGGGCAATTGCAGTTCAAGGTGGACAGGGTGACAGAGTGGGACACAAGGGTGACATTCAGGGGAGTCTTATTTTCTGATGGGGGTCTTGGCAATGTTCTCTGGCTTCTGCCTGGATCGCAGGGACCTTTTGCATGGTGGTTCTCCTTCTGCAGGGGGAGGGGTGCTGGTGGCCTGTAGTTCCAGTGGCGGGGCCTCCTGTCCACTAGCGCCAGAGGAGGTGGAGGGCTGTTCATCGGTGTGGCTAGTGTCAGGAGCCCGTTGGTGTGCCACTGCCTCCCTCATGGTGTTGGCCATGTCTGCCAGCACCCCTGCAATGGTGCCCAGGGTGGTGTGGATATCTTTCAGGTCCTCCCTGATCCCCAGGCACTGTCCCTCCTACAGCCACTGGGTCTCCTGCAGCTTGGCCAGTATCTGGCCAATGGTCTCCTGGGAATGGTGGTATGCTCCCAGAATGTTGGTGAGTGACTCGTGGAGAGTCGGTTCCCTTGGCCTGTCCTCCCCCTGTCGCACAGCAGTCCTCCCAGCTTCCCTGTTGTCCTGTGCCTCTCTCCTCTGAACCGTGTGCCCACTGCCACTGACCCTAGGTCCCTGATTGTCCTGTGTTTGTGGGGTTGCCTGGAGTCCCTTTAGTGGTGGACACACTGCTGATTGACGTGTCCTGGGGACAGAGGGATGTGCCTGCTGGGTGGGTGCTGTGCTGGTGTTTCCTGAGTGGGGAGGCTCTGTGGTGGTTTGGGACTGTGGCTGGGTCACCGACTGTCCAGAGGTCCCTGATGGGCCAGGTTGGTCATCCTGATCCAGGTGTGCAGAGCTGCTGTCATCATTGTGGGCCTCTTCTTGGGGGGGACTGGATGTTGCTGGCACCTCCTCTCCGGTGAAGTTGTGTGGGGTTCCTGTGGGGATGTAAATGCAGTGTTATTGTTTCTGCATGTGACATCTTGTGCATGGGTATGTTCCCCTTTATGGTTGTTATTACCAAGGCAGCTTTGGCTTGTGTGAGTTGTGATTTGGTTGGCTATGTGATTGTCACTAGTTTGCATGCTGTGGTGATGTGTGTCCATGCAGGTCTGTGATGGGGGTCCAGGCATTGGTGTTGCATGCAGGGATTGGTATAGGGATGGGTGGGTTGTGATGGTGGGGTATATGTAAGGTGGTGGAGTGATGGGGTGAGGGTAGGGGTAGGAGTTTGTGATGGCATGCAGGTGGGGGGGGGTTGAAAGTAGTAAAGATTTGACTTACCAGAGTCCAGTCCTCCTGCTACTCCTGCCAGGCCCTCAGGATGCATGATTGCCAAGACTTGTTCCTCCCATGTTGTTAGTTGTGGGGGAGGAAGGGGGGTCCACCACCAGTCCTCTGTCCAGCTATCTGGTGTCTTGCTACCACAGAATGCACCGTCCCCCGTAGGTCGTTCCACCTCTTCCTGAGGTCATCCCTTGTTCTGGGGTGCTGTCCCACGGCGTTGACCCTGTCCACAACTCTCCGCCATAGCTCCATCTTCATCTTCCAGCAATGGACGTCTGCTGCACCTGTGATCCGAATAGCTGTGGCTATACCCGGATGATTTCCTCCACCATGACCCTTAACTCCTCCTCTGAGAACCTGGGGTGTCTTTGTGGTGCCAGGGGTGTAGTGTGTGTGGTGTGTGAGAGGGTGTGTGGGGTGATGTGTTGGGGTGCGTGCTGTGAGGTGCGTGGATGGTGTGTAGGAGATGGTGTTCTGTGGCTCTGATTCAGTGGGTGCTGCTGGCGTGTCTCTCTCTCAGTTGTCAATTTTTTTTTCGTAAAGGGTTGTGGGTAGCGTGTTTTTTTATAGTGGTGTGTGTGGGTGTGGTGAGTGTATGTGTGTCAGGAGTGTGTAGTTTGAATTGTCCAATGTGGTGTTGTATTGTTAGGTTGTGTGTATTTTGAGCGTGGCGGTCTGTACCGCCAATGGTTTACCGCGGTTGACTGACCGCTGCGGTGATTCGTGGGTCATAATGCTGTGGGCGTATTTCTGTTGGCGTAACGGTGTGGGTTTTGGTACCGCCATTTTATTACTGACCTTTGGGCTGGCCTACTTGTGTGTGTGTCTGTATAGTGGCGGATTTCTATGTGTGGGTCATAAAATGCGTAGCGGTATACCACCGTGGTCGCGGTATGTTGGCGGCAGTCAGCATGGCGGTAAGCAGCACTTACCGCCAATGTCATAATGAAGGCCATAGTGCTGTACATTACAGCATTATTGTTTTAGTTTCAAATAACTAATGGTGATAAGCAAATATGAAATATATCTATTTAACACTCCCCAACCCCCATGAATAGTACCCTTAACAACATCCCACTATTACATTCATAATAAGGTCTGCACCACTTTCTGGTGTCTGCACCATGGTTCTTCCAACATTTTGATGTCATAACAAATTAGTTCTTTGATGACTTTCAGTTCAGTTTCTTTTTTTTCTTTTGCTTGTAGACAATGCTGACACCCTCTTATTACACATACAAATACTTTTCTTAAAGATTGTCACATTTCCAGCAAGAGAACAAAACCAATCACTAACCTTCTTAAAACTCTTTTCTAAACTCATTAAACTAGGAATCAACTGATTCCCACAATCCATTCTCCTCAAGAGGCTTTGCTTCACAAGAAATATTGGTGATATTACCAATATATGCATTATTAAGCTTACTATTATCTGGAAAGAAGGTGCAGCACTGTTGCACCTTCAACATACCACAGACTCTATCCTCCTTCGCAAGAAGAATATCTAAAGCACGATAGTTTTGCATAATCATAGCACACATAGACATTAGTTCCTAATTAATTTAGGTTAATACTCCAGCAGTGTTAGGAAGAAAGCGATCAAGGGTTGACTGCCTTCTAATTTTCACATCTTCCAAAGCCACACCAACAAATGGACTCATTCCACCCAATACTCATAATACACCTTGTCCAAATCCACACCTCATTCTTTCCAAACCAACGGTATCACTCATTTCTCTACTCAGCAACCCAGAAGAAATACTTAAACAAGGTGGCAGCTTCTGACCCAATTATATAGGAAGTTCAAAAAGGCAGTCTCACCACAAACATAAGACATTCCTCTCAATATTGGCTCTTTACCAATCAAAAACTGATCATTAACCACATGACCACCCTCTCCAACTAATTATATTGAACTACTACTTTGAGACTTATGTCATCCTATGCACTACATGCCTTTTCTAACATGTACATTTGAACTCCTAAATGTTTCTTCAGTTACATAATCTCACTTGCATCTTCCCAACTTCTCTGAATTTTCACCTTTCTTTCATTATACAGCTTAATAAAGTCACGCTCTTCTTCAGTCAAGCAACTCAAAAACTAATTTTAAATGTTGTTAATGTTCAAGTTAGGTTACACAACTGATTTTAACTGTTAAGATATAACTAAATAATTCCCAGAATTTTCAGTGTTAGGAAGCTCTTCTAACGAAGCATTAAAGTACGAGAGATAAAGAGCCAGGAATTCATTACTGTAATACACATTAACTAATACAGTACATGCAAGAGAATAGGAGAGAGGCAATTCTAGTTAGGTTGCCCTCTTCGCAACAGATGAAGGTACATGTGTACAAACAAAACAATCTTTCACATTCATAACATAATTGTGTATGGAGGTTAATTCAACTTGTTGTGGTGAAACTGAGTACATTAAGCATAACAATAGATCATCTAAAATTATCAATGAAAATATACTAGAATTTTGCAGCATCTTTGCCTGCCCTCTGCCATCTTCTACTAACCAAAAAAACAAAAAATAGCACAATCAGGACTTCAAAATGTACAAAACTGGGAATCATTCTTCAATTACTTCAGCTCAGTTCAGTCCATTTGTTTTGTTAATAAAATTGAAGAAGCCCTACTATCTTTTATCGAATACCTAAGGTACAAAAACAAAACAAACTCATGAGCAGTTCTCAAAGATTTCAGTTAGAAAATTCAGAGAAAGCTTTTTTATCAGTTTATGGGGATTCGTCCTCAAATATGAACCTGCAGCAATTTGTCAAATCATAGGCCCCCACATCTCATTCTTTCTCTGCAGAGACTGATGCTGGCTAAGTCCACCCAGGTGATGTGTACATTCCATTTGAAACAAACACTCTTGTTGGTCTTTTAGCTGCAGGTGACTAATTCTCACTGTTTTCAGAGACTATTTCAACTGTCTATGGCTCTACTCCGATTGACTCTGGCCTCTGAGTGTTCCAGTGGAATCCGTTGCTTCTTCTCACTGATTCAGGACACTTATCTCCTCAATGCACATTTTCATCTTCAAATTTGTTTGTGACTACTGCTTAATTTTCTTCTTCTTCATTTGCAACTGGAATTGTGTTTTTTTCTGAAGCAGTGGCGGGAGTCACTGTAAATCGGTTTCCTTTGGGTATTCTTGAGACTTAAATTTTCAACTTCACTCCTTTTTCTTGAATTAAGTCTTAGTCAGGGTCTCATCTTAGTTTTGACATTGTGATACTTTTTTCCTCTTGATTTTGATTTTCACTGTGTCCACCCCTACTCTGGATTCATGCACAGAACCCCCTACTCTGGATTCATGCAAAGAACTCAAGCTTAACACAGTGAATCAGTAGGTGTTGTCACTACCTCCTCATCTGCAGTCTTCACTCTCTTTGTGTGAGCTGCATAGTTCCACTGTGGATATCAGCTTACTTAACAGCAGTGTTAGTCACAAGAATCACTTGATAGGGTTCTTGCCTCCTTGGGTGAGGGCAGGACTAGTGAACATACTTTTTTACAAGCACCAAGTTGAAGTACATGACACTGAGTTTCTTTTGTCGATGGAGTCACAAATTCACAGGATGAGAAACAGGTTGCACCTCACCAGCAGACTTTTACAATAGTCCAAAATCACTTATCAATACAAGTGCTGTTCAGGGAGTACACAGAATTCTCATACTTCTGCCCATGCTTGGCTCCTGAGGAGAAAATACATATGTTCTATTTTGAGTATTCTTAATGTTCATCATCACAAATAGAAGTGTGTCAGGTCATTTCGAAGACATGGAGGCACACACTCTAGTATCTTTGATTTTATGGGACACCACTCTAAATGCCTCCAGTCTGTAACTACAGTGACATTTTGGTTCACTTTGCAAAGCTGTGCATAGTACTTTAGAATCTCATACTTAAAATGGGTTTCCCAGTTTGTTTCAATAGAATTAGGCACACCAAATGTAGGGAGTAACTGCTTCATCAGTAATTTGGCCACCGTCATGCTATTACATCTCCTAGTTCAATAGGCCTCCACCCATTTAGAAAACAAACCAGCTATCTTAAAAAGTGTGAAGAGGCATCTCTATAAAATGTGTCTCAAGACTAGTAAATGGTCCTTCTGATGTTCTTTTGGGACTCAAGGAGACTAATGTGTGCTCTCCTTAATTAAACTGCTGACAAGTATTGTATCTCTGACACAAATCTCCTGCTAGAATCCTAAAGTGTGTGTTATATTCATATTTTGTGAAGATCCTAACCATTATGTCTCTCCCTACATGTGTTGGGTCATGAATTAACCTGGCCATACTTGATAACATTGAATCAGGAAGTATATATTGATTGTCAGGAGTTATCAATACACCATTAAAATCTTTCTTACAACCAGTTGTTTCCCACTTTTTCTTTTCATCATCTGGTACGTCTTTTTGCAATTCTCTGAGCTCACTTAATGTTGCTTGTACAGGATTCAACAAAAACAGTTTACATTGTCAGTTTCATCAGCTTTGTGTTCAGATTTACATTGTTCTTGTTCTTGCTCTTTTGATTGTTACCGTTTCAAGTGTACAATCCCTGGCAACCTCATTTTTCTACATTCTTCCTGCTAATTTCTTCTCAGCTTCTAGAGCTGGGCATGGAGGGAAAAATCAAAAGGTGGGCTCGAGGCAGGCTTGAAATGATTTCCAGCATTGCTCCTGCTCTATATGTAATCCTCGCTGCAGTGCTGGAGTTGGAAACACTTTACTTCTTAAACCTATAAATTGGGGTGTCAGGTTGTGGCAACAAAAAGGGGACAGAGACCAGAGTCATGAGAAGCAATCTGACACTCAACTTATACAATTTAGTTTTTAGAACCTCTGCCCCAAAGAAATTGGCAACAAGGGGAAATGTGACAGTAGGCCTGTTCTGGCTTAACTGGTTGAAAAGGCTGCATTTTAAAATATTGTATGGGGTTAAGGCACCTGCTACAATGAGCTTTGTGTGCCTTGTATATTTCTGGTAACAATAATGGTAACTCTGGTGATTAATACACTGGTTGAAGAAATCTGTGTTTTGTCTAGTTATACTTTTGACTCATAAAGTAGCATAGAGGGTTAATGTGTTTCCTGCAAAGCACATCGTGTAACATGCAGATGACATACGTTTATTTTAGAAAGATAGGAAAATGAGTTACTACTTTCGACACAGATATCCTTTTATTATTCGCAGTTTATAATTTGCAACCCTTCTAATATAGCAAAGTGAGCTATGAATCGGCATCAAGGATTTACATACAAACTCCAAGACATGGTTTTACAACTTAATTGTTTTTCTCAATCTGTTGTTATTATAACACTACTAAAAAGGGCTTCTTTGGGCAGTAATAAAGTCTTATTAGTACAAACAACCCCAAGCATTGTGTTACGTTTTAAATTTTTACCTTGTGTTTCACCTGGCCATGTACTTTTAACATATAATCCCTACCAGTAAAGATGAAATGTGACTCCCACACCTTGAACACATCATTGTCTTATGTAATATCCTGAACATTGATTCACACAATTGTATGATCTATTGTCAGTGTAAAATGTGGGAGCGTGAAAGAAAGTGCTCTTATGCCCTACAATGGGAAAGGTAACGCTATAAAAGAATTAAATTAAAAAAACAGTAAGTGCTATTTAAAATGTTACTTGTGTAAATACTCTTATAGACCAGTACATGTGACATTTTTAGAGTGCACGCATATTTCTTATATACAGGGATTAAACAAAGTCAAGAATCTGCCTTCAAAAGTCTTGTGAAGTGATAAGCTCTGTGCTTTTGTTTCTCATCCATTGCATTGGCATTTTGGTGTTAGGTTCTATATAGCTCCAAGCCATGATCTTACTTGAACAAAAGGATGGCTAATGGCTCTTTGTTTTGAGCTCAGCTGAATTTTAAAATGAGAATGCCCCCTCCCTGCCTGCACGTTGCTGATTCAAACAGAAGGCAGAAAAAGTGTGGGTGCTGCTGTATTGTTTCCCAGTGTTAACAAATTACACTGGGACAAATTCAGCTTATTTGACGGGGCTAGATAAACCCCAGCCTAATAGTAGCTACCTGATCTGGGATCTGTCTCAAACCCTTCATTCCCACACTGCCGTACAGCTGCCCAATGTCTTTGCAGGGAAGATGGGTTACATATTGTCAAAATAGTGGGTATACACTGTCCACCCTCATATACCTCCAGTTTGTGCCCTGCATACACTTTTTGCTTTACTATACAGATCGTAAAGTTATTAACTGTATGATATGGGAGGTGGCGAATGATGAGGAAATCTGGTGTAGGATCTTTGTGGGGTTGTAGGAGATGTGTAGGACAGCAAAAGACCCACAGTGGGGGTAGCCCAGCCTCAAAAGGAAGTGGGGTAGTGCAAGTTCAACGAGGAGAAGAGAAGTGAAATGCACATTATAGAGTTAGTGGGGGATCCAAATTTCACAGGTGTGTTTCCTGAACTACTTAAAGCTACATCCATGAAGAAGGTGGTAGTAAAACAGATTATTGGATAGTAGTGTATTTGAAGACAATAAAATACATCCTTTTAGATATATAAATAACCTTTTCTTTAAACAAATTTTGGTGTAACCAACATTTTGTGTTCTTGATATGAAACTGAAATTTCAGGATCTAAAGTAGAACAAGATATAAGTCACTTCTTAAGTGCTATATGCCTCCATCTCTATTGCAAGATAACTACCTCAAGCTTCATGGATATGTGCCTTCCCATAGTGATTAATAGTCTGTGATAACTATTTTTATCAATACACATCACTTACTAAGTATCAATATTCATTATAACAAACGTCATAAACAATGACGTCTTTGTGAAATGAATCTTTCTCATCCTTCACAAAACCCTCAATGTTCAAGAAATATAATAAATCCTGAAGTCTTTAACTATTAAGGCCAAATGTTCTAAAACAGTTTTAAATTTGCTTTCCAACATGATTTTGTTTCCAGAACACTTCTCTGTATCAAAGATACTTTTCAGGAAATTGCCAATCGCTCTTCCAACACACATCACAAATCCAAAAGCAAGGGTCCTGGCTGTAGCAGCATTGTAGCATGATTGTCTATCAAGCACTCTGAGGGACATGAGAAACGTTATACCTGATAATCCAAAATAGCTGTCACCTTCTCCAAGCATCATGGTAGTTCAAAGATTACTTGTAAATGGAGATTTGAATTCAGGATTTGTTGCTTGGTTTATTCTCTACATGCACAAAGCCATCCGTCTGGCTGAACTGACTCTCAGTGAGCACCACCAGGCTCTATGTCCTGGAAAGAAATTCAGTGTGGTCAGGTTCGGTGTATGGCACCCCTCGACTCACCAAGTGACCATTGGTACGCAGTGTCTCCTATTATATCTCCTGACACTTGTTTGCCATTGTCCAGTGCATCATTTGGATTTAGCCCTGCTAATTGAGGGCTAGGGGCACTCTTTCATTTTTTGCAGGTACCCTATTCTGGTCAAACTCCAGCCTTGAATTTTCACACTAGCCTTGACCAAGCAAACTGTACCATTGAGACACTTCACTTGGATTTCTAACCTTCAACACATACCATACTTGCTGGTTAATACAGGTCCCCTAATCATGTCATGGCCTGCTGCCTCCTAAGAGAATGGCATGGGATACTCCTGCTGTCTTTAGGTCACGTTTACAGATTAAAAAATCCTGTGTCTCCAGTTCATTCTTGCTGTTTATTAAAGAAGAAGTTGGATCAACTTCCAGGAAGAATTGCTTAGTTTTTGGGTTAGACCCTTACACACTTTAATAATGTCATGCATCACCTTCGGGTCTCGTCCTGGTCCCTAACAACCAGGATAGGTGCAACCATTTTTAGGGATCTTTAATGTGTAGTCCTCCCCTTAATGCCTGTGCAAGAACAAGACAAAAAACATATGTGACCATGCATCAGCCATCACATTTTTAAATACTTCACTGTAACGCCCATTGTGGATATGCCCAGACGTGGCTCCCGTGCTCTCCATGCCAGTGGAACCAAGCTACCCCTGACTGACGAGTCTCAATCAGGACCATATGGGTATGGAGTTGCTTGTATTCAGGTTCAGGGAGGACATGCCCTGGCAGTTCGGGCTGGACTGTTTCTATTGGAGCATGATCAAGACTGGTTTTCATATGCCTAGGTCAAAATGAGATGACATAGTGTGCACCATAACGATTGGCTAGGATGCTAGGACCCTAGGATGAATTATCAATGGCTGAAATTAATTTAAGCATTCCATCATTACTTTTTATGTAATACATAGGCACTAGCAGATGCCATCAAAAATTAAATATGGGCACATTCTGTAAATATTGCTAAATTATGATGCCCTTAGATATAAGCAAAAAGATCAGAAAATGATTTGTGTAAGTGAGGAGAGGAAGTGTGAAGAGTGGCCAATAGATGTTTTACAGGAAATAACAGTATGTTGGGTAACATGAGTTGTCTAATTGTGTTAAAAACATGTGTTAAAGGTTTTCTAGGGTGCACATTTACAGATAGTATTTCACCGCAATATGCAGAATATTTGCCCTAGTGCTACAGATACCTAGGCATTAATAATTTGATTGACACTTCTCAAGTCTCAATATTTAGTTGTGCACTCAAAATGCCATGTACAGATATTGTAGTGCAAAGAAAGCAAAAAAATCGGGGAACGCAATTTCAGAGCATGAGTCTAACACTTTGTATTCTTCATGAGCTAAGAACTTTCAGGAAAGAATGGGCCTAATGTAGAAGCATTTTTGCAGTTCCAAACACTGGGATCGACAAATTCACAGAGTTTGTAACCACACAAGGGCTTTTTACAATACCACAAAAGCTCTTTTATGAGTTGAAAAAGTCTTTCAAATGTGTAAAAGGGATTTTGCAACCCTTTCACAATATGGGACAACCTTCGCTTTGAGAATCATATCGAGAAGTTTTAGAAGAACCAGGCAGTGTTTGAAAGCACTACTCCTTGGTTCCACAAATGTCTTCCTAAATGCAGTGCTTAATATGTGGTTGTTGTTTCCGGTGTGGAACACCAGCACTTATTTTTGAGGGCCGGGGCTTATTCTTCTGCCTCAAGCATTTGCTGCAAGCACAAGACACATATGGGAAGGATGAAAGAAGGGAAAAACAAAAAAGTGTCTCAATGGGAGAAAGCAGAAAGCTGCAAGAGTGAGCTAAAGGGGTAAGGGGTGGCTCTTTTTGGATTTAAGAGGACAGATATGGCTTCTGGATTATGCTGCCTCAGTATTCTGTGTTCTCGCATTTAATTGAGATTTTCCTAGCCTTGGTGTCTGAAAGGCTAGTTTTTATTAAAGACACGGAGGCAAGTATTATGCCTTCTTTTCTTCCTTTATTTACGTAGCAGCCAAGAACAACAAATCCCAGAAGATCCTGGGAAAGAACTACCAAACAACATCACAATGCAGGTAACCAATCATATATCGAGTGTGAGTACAACTATCTTAACTGAGCAACAAGCCCTCTTTTCTTGCAAGAGTCAGTCATAGTTATCTGAGAGCCAAAACATAACAAAATAGAAAGTCCATAGTGCAGACAGAAAATCCATGAAGGAGTCCATGAAGAAGGAAATGAGTTGAACAGGTAACCAGGAGGAACGATGAGATGAAATGGAACTCAGCGAATCTGAATGAAAATCAGCCGGATGTAGCAGAGCTGGTCGAAGATAACACGAAAATCTAGCCTTTCAGACACCAAGGCTAGGAAAATCTAAATTTTATTACAAGACTGGAGGCTCATATTATGCTAATTTAAAGCAAAGAAATAACATTGTCCAATGGATCATCAACAGGTTTTCAATAAAAATTTCTAAAAGTATTGACGTTTGACCAATCTGCAGATCTAAGAATATCCTGCAATCCAGCCCCTGCCCAAAAGGCGCGAGAGGCAGCAGCCGCATCTTACCGAATGGGCACCAAAAGAAAGGGTAGAAATGCCCGCAAGGGACATTAGCCATTTAATCCAACGGGCCAGAGTGGGAGCAGAAACAGGCTTATGTGGTCTTTGAAAGGAAATTAGTAACTGGGAGGAAGAAACGTTTCTAAGGTCTGCAGTTTGAGAAACGTAAGATTTCAAACAATTGCCAACACACAGCTTGGGTTGAGAGGGGAAAAAGGGGTAAAATATAGAAGATAAGTGAGTTTTGGTACGTCTGCTGACCTGGAAATAAACGCCCATAGCGGAAAAACGGAAAGAGAAAACATCTAAAGCTTTCACATCAGAAACACGTTTAATAGAAACCAAACATAAAAACATTGTTAATTTAGCAGACAAGTGTTTAAGCGATAACTGATCATTATCTGGCCATGTAATAAAAAGACGAAGTAAAGTATTAACATCCCACATAACATTGTCTTTAGGAATTGGAGGTTTGACAAAACGTACTCCCTTCAACAATCGGCAGACTAAAGGATGTTAACCAATAGGTCTTCCATCCACTCTGACATGTTCTGCAGAGATTGCAGATCTATATGTGTTAACAGTCCGATAAGCTTTACACGGAGACGCCAAAGAAGCTAGGAAATTGACTACTAAGGTTACATCCGCTGAAACGGAATCTGAATTCCTGTCCAGATACCAGCTACACCAGGCCAACCAGGACGACTTATAAACTCTTGCTGTGTCTGGGGCCCATAATTGCTGGATAAAGTGGATAGCTTCCTCCGAAATTCCTGGGGCTCTCCAGGAAGCCCGAAATCCTCCAGGCCACTAGATGAAGGGCATTGTCTATGACTAAGGGATGAGGAAGACCTTGAGGGTTGAGGAGTAAACTGGGAAAAGGAGGGTTCAACACTGGAAAATCCAAAGCTAGCTCCAGACTAATTGGATACGAAGGCCGGGACTGCCAAAGGGGGGTGATCAAGACAAGGGATGAACTCTGTCTGCGAACTTGTGCTAGGACTCGAGCAATAAGGAGAAAGGGAGCAAAGGCGTAAAGGAGAGAAGGGGGCCAGGACTGAAGAAAGGCATCCGTGGCCATCGCCAAGGGGTCCGGTCTCAAACTGAAAAAGGAAGGGAGTTGGGAGTTGAGACGGGAAGCAAAGAGGTCTATTGACATAGTGCCAAAGATGGAAGAAAGGTGATTGAAAACAGAAGGATGCAAACGCCATTCGCTTGAATCGTATATATGTCTGGAAAACCAATCGGCCACAACATTGAGCTGACCCGGTAAATATTCTGCCCTGACCGAAATGTTCCTCTGCAGGCAGCATTCCCATAGGTTTTTGGCCAGGAAGGCCAGGGGTCTGGATTTGGTACCTCCCAAATGATTTATGTATCTGACTGCTGACAGGTTGTCCATTCGGAGAAGCACTGTGCACCTGACTCTGTCTTTTGTAAAGGACTGGATGGCAAAGGAACCTGCAAGCATCTCTAAACAAATGATGTGCAGTGTTGACTCCTGAATGGACCATGAACCCCCAGTCGAGAGTTGACCACATCTTGCGCCCCAGCCTGTCAGACTTGCATCTGACTCGAAGACAAGATCTGGGGCGGCAGAGAAAATCATTCTCCTGTTCCAGGCATCTAAATGACTGAGGCACCAAAGGAGTTCCTCCCTGGATTCCGCGTCTAGAACGACGGAATCTGAATAAGCTAGGCCCTGACGGAGATGACAAATTTTTAGTCTTTGAAGGGCCCTGTAATGAAGAGGCCCTGGGAAGATGGCCTGAATGGAGGAAGAGAGGAGGCCCACTAGACGAGCCAAAGACCTGAGGGAGGTACGGGAAATGGATAAGGTGTGTCGAATCTCTTTCTTTATCAAATCTACCTTTAATTGAGGAAGTTGAAGGATCGAATCGACTGTATTCACAAAAAAACGAGGAACTCCAATTGTTGAGAAGGGATAAGAACTGATTTGATAGGATTGATGAGGAAGCCCAGACTTGTCAACAGATTCTGACAAAGATCCAGATGGACCAAAAGACGAGACCTGTCCTGGGCCATAATGAGGAAATCGTTGAGATAGACTATGAGCCTGACACCCTGAGCCTTGAGAAAGGCAACCACCGGTTTGAGGATCTTGGTAAAGCACTAAGGGGCTGAAGACAACCCGAAGGGCAGCGTCCTGAATTGGAAGAAAGAATCTTCCCACTGAAACTGAAGGAACTTCCTGAAAGCTGGATGCACGAGGACCGAATGATTGGCTAGTCCGCCTGGATCTCCAAGACGCCTATCGCCCTGAAGGAGAATGTCCCTGAGATGGAGGATCGTCTCCATCTTGAAATGATGATGTACTACGAAGTCGTTGAACAATCTTAAATTTATGATTGGCCGATATTTGTTGTGTTTCTTGTGAACCAGAAATATAGTGCTTAGGAACCCAGAAGGGTCGAAGGAGACCCTTTCTATGGCTTGTTTCACTAGAAGGGACTGAATCTCGCCCTGTACCAACAGAAACTGATCGTTTGAAAAATGAAGGGGAAGAGGAAGGTGGGTCTGAAAGGGACGCTGATAAAATTCTATGCAATAACCCTGTACCATCTGTAATACTCAGGGATCTGACGTGAGAGACAACCAAGCGCCTAGACAAAAAGCTAACCTGCCTTCTACTGGAGGAAGGCCAGAACTGGAAGTTCGTACCTGTGAGATCATTCTTGGGCTTGAAACCCCTGCCGCGGCCTCCACGGAATCGGTGGGGATAGAACTGGGGTTTGTATCCTTGGTAATCTTGCTGGGAGTCTTGGTTAAAGGATCCTCGGTTGAGGAACTGGCCTCGAGATGAGTAACGGCAGGCAAAGCGACTCCCTCCTCTGCCGGCCCTGCCAAAAACCCGCTGGGAAAAAAAAGTATTCATAGAAGACTGGGCTTTATCAATGCTAGCAAATGTAGAGACATATCTACTCATTTCCTTTATGAAGGAATCACGAAACAGCAGACCTTCGGCCTTAGGTCCTTCCTCTTTGGTGGATAAGGAACTCAATTTTGGGCCAATCTTCAGTAAAAGGCTCTTGCGTCGCTCCTGCGATATATAAGCATTGGCATTGCCAAGCATACAAATTGCCCTTTGAGCCTAATTGGACAGTGTCTCGGGGTCCACCTGACCGCCCTCCGCTTTAGCCTCCTCAGCGAGGTCCAAAATCCTTGTTAAAGGACCAACCAAATCAAGAAATCTGTCTTGGCAGTTAGACCAGGCCCTATCGACCCCCTTTTTTGGATTCTTGCCCAACTTAGTAAAAAATAATAACATGTTTGGGTCAATAGAGGAGATATCAGCCACCTTAGATGGGAGGGAGGGTCTGGGACATTCAGATTTAAGTTTATTTCTGCATGACTTATCCAAGGCATGCCTTAAATAAAAAGAAACGTAATCCGAGACATGCTCGGAGGGGAACCACTCAGAGGAATTAGGATGGTGGATCGAAGTAGGGTCGAACATGGGTTCCCCAAACTGGTCCACCAAATCATCAGACAGTGCAAGGGATGAAACATCCGAGGGAGAAATTTTCCGCCTCTTCTCCAAAGGCCCAAGCTTGACAGAAATGTCAAAGGTGTCATCTTCATCACTGTCTGTATCTCTGAGGTTAGTAATGGAAATGGGGGAAGAAGGGAGCCCAGAAGTATTCGCCTCTCGGGTAGGAGGCCCAGATTTAACAGAAACGCCTTTATGAGGCACCCGGGAAGGAGCCGCACGTTTCGTTCCCTTTTTAGAAGGAACATCACCAGAGGGTTGAAGCATTTTGGGTAATGAGGCCTCCAAATTTTGGGAAATATCCAACATGGAAACAGAAATGGCATGTTGCACCGAATCCTTAATTAAAGACTTCAAATTGTCTTTTAAAGACTGGGTCTGTTCGTCCCCAGACATAATGATAATAAAAATAAAAAATAAAAATAAAAATAAAAAATAGGATCTAATGAAAAATGTGCAAAAAGCGCATGGAAAGAGAAAAACCCACAAGAAGATGCTGCTTGACTGGTGAGGAGAAAACCAGACAAGCAGGGGTTAACCTGACTGAGGCTGGAGGGCGTGTGTGAGGGCAGAGCCAGAAGAAGCCTGCCGGAGACAGATGGCAACTCCCCAGGGGAAAGGGGAATCCCTGCAAGCAAAGAGGGAAGGCAAAACTGAAAGGCTTCCCTCTGAGGAAGCGTTGAAGAGCCGTTAGTGTGTAACGGCTATAAATAGAATGCTTTGGGGAAAGAACAGCCCTAGAGCACAGCGAGAGAAGAGAAGTGCGAGGCATACAGGCAACATAAAGGCAAGTTAAACAACTAGCAACATATAAAACATAAAAAAACATTTGTGACGCATAAATAATGTTAAATAAGCGAGCAGAGTACTTATCTTGACTGCGAGCAGCAAGAAAAGAGGGCTTGTTGCTCACAGTTGAGATAGTTGTACTCACACTCGATATATGATTGGTTACCTGCATTGTGATGTCGTTTGGTAGTTCTTTCCCAGGGTCTTCTGGGATTCGTTGTTCTTGGCTACTACGTAAATAAAGTAAGAAAAGAAGGCATAATATGAGCCTCCGGTCTTGTAATAAAATTGCAGCAGCTGCTTGTTTAAGAGGAAGGCTTTGGGCACCAGCACGTTTTTATTTACAAATTGCTTTATTATTTATTATTTATTTGCTGCAATTAAATGTGTGAACACAGAATACTGAGGCAATGTAATCCTGAAGCCATCTCGGCCTCTTTCATCCATTTAGAGCCACTCCCTGCCCTTTCAGCTCACTCTTGCAGCTTTCTGCTTTCCCCCATTGTGACGCTTTTTCGTTTTTCTCTTCCTCCTCTTTCCCATATGTGTCTTTTGCTCGCAGTAAATGCTTAAGGCAGAAAAATCAGTGCCGGCCCTCAAAAATAGGTGCCAGTGCTCCGCACCAGAAACAACCAGCACAAATTAAGGCCCATATTTATACTTTTTTAGCGCCGCATTTGCATCATTTTTTGACGCAAAAACGGCACAAACTTGCAAAATACAATTGTATTTTGTAAGTTTGCACTGTTTTTGCGTCAAAAACTGGCGCAAACGCAGCGCTAAAAAAGTATAAATATGGGCCTAAGTACTGGTGGCAGGGAAGGGAAGCAAAAGCCAGTCCTAGGTGATTTCTTTTTAGTTATAAGAATCATCATCAGACAAGAGGATTTTATGTTCTTGAACAACTTCATCCCACAAGGCAGTGATTGCGGTAAGGCTATGGACACATTCCTCTTTGCTGCGCAAGCAGGTGCCCTCAGTTTGTACACATCAGTGCAGTTCAGTGAGTCACGTGAATAATGGAAGCAGACGAATTCTGGGGCCTAGTGATAGTCCTCCTACCCTGCAGGAAGGCAAGATCAAGCAACCTGGTGATTAGTTTAGCTTTCTTAGGTCATGGATAGATACCTAGCAATATAGATCTGGAGGGGTCTAGGACTGATCTTTCAGTAACCTCAGCTACAGATCTCAAGACCCTAGACAAAAAGAGTTGTAATCTCCCACAGCTCCAGAGCATATGAATCAGGTATGCAGACGTGACATCGGGCATTCCGGGGAGACCAAAGGGAGTATCCCCTAAAGTCTCAGCAGTGTGAGATATGCCCTGTGTAGTATGTTGGTTTGTATAAGTTTAAACCAGGGATTGTGTGTGATTTTTAGAGGGGTACTCCTGCACAGCTCGCTACTCTTTATATCTTTATTAAATACTTGTTGTAGTTCATTACCCAACACAAAAGGATGATGGACCAAGTGCTGAAACTTTCCCAACACTCACGCCCATTCACAGATCTGTGTTTAATCTATTGTTCTTTTGTTCACTATGTCCCATGGGAAGCATTTCCAAGATTGATTTGCATATGACTGGGTCCAAACTGGGGTGATGAGGCAAGCAACATAACTGTGAATTAAACCCATATCTGTGACGGGGAGAGTGTTTAAAAAGTTTTAACACTCTGTCCATCATTTTATTTTGGTTTTGCTATGTGTGCCCTAATTGTCAAGGGTATGCCCAGACGTGGGTCCCTTGCTCGCTGCTCCACTGGATTCAAGCTAGCCTGGCTGATGAGGGGTAGTGCCCCGAGGCTGGTCCCAAGATGCTTATTTCCACTCCAGGGAGGACCTGGCTTGGCAGTTCATCTGGACTGTTCAACTGGGAGGCAGGGTGAAGATTGATTTGCATATGGCTGGGTCCAAACTGGGGTGATGTGGTGAGCAAAATAACAATAGATTAAACCTAGATCTGTGACTGTTGGTGAGTGTTTGAAAAGGTTCAACACTCCAT
Source organism: Pleurodeles waltl (assembly GCF_031143425.1). Taxonomy (NCBI): domain Eukaryota; kingdom Metazoa; phylum Chordata; class Amphibia; order Caudata; family Salamandridae; genus Pleurodeles; species Pleurodeles waltl. The sequence continues at coordinate 1,575,270,077 of NC_090445.1, read as the reverse complement.
CCATCATTTTATTTGGATTTTACTACTCCAGCCTTCGTCCATCTATTATTTGAGGAGAGAAAGCCATTGTGGATCTTGCCATGATTTCTTCTATCCAGTCTAATGACAAGTTTAAGTGCTCTAGCATTGAGCTGGAGCCTGATGAGGACTCTGACGGGCTGAAACCTGTTACATGAGCCACATCACCGAAAGTTAGTGCAGGGTCCAACTGCTGGAGGTGGTGCAACACATTATGGAAAAAGTTGGATTCCCTGTGCTTGCTCAAGTTGGTGATCCAAAGGATGTATTTGGCTTTTCTGGTACCCAGAGTATGATGCATTGCTATACATAAGGTTTCTCAGACATCTTGGCTTGTGAGTGGAAAGATAAGGATAAAAATGGCTTTCCATGCATTGCGGCCCATTGCTATCCCGAGGAAATGTTTGACTCTGAGTTTCCTTACTTGGTGAAAGTGAATTCCTTGTTGGCTAGCAAGTCCTCACAGGTCTAGCAAGATACCTAGGTAAGCCAGAAGCCTAAGCAGTCAGAATGCTTCTCTTTCCTGTCCCATTCTCCTAACCTCCTATTCAGCAACAGTGGCACCCAGTTTGAATTAGTGAGAGACATTCTTTTTGAGCAAAGGTTTGGTGTCATTCCTCGATGCTCCTGACAGTATCAAGAATCAGTGGTCTAGTTTCTTACACTCAAGCCAAGTCATGATGCCTTGATTCCAGTGTCCCCCTGAGACTCGCTATTAGTAAGGGATGCCCTTGGCACAATCTTTCCTAATAGCGACTCAGAAACCCTATTTTGCAAGTTGGTAACAGGTTATCAACTCTTAAAATAAGGTTGATACATGCTAAAATCCTTTTTAGTGGTTGTAAATGGCCTGATTCTCCAGTTGGATATCTGGCCCTTAGTGTAAAGCATTTAACGGCACCACACAATGGAATAAGAAAGTTGCATAACATGAAAGAACCAAGACACCGATTTTGAAAACAGATTATATTTGTATGAATTTTTAGAGACCTTGATGAGCAAAATTCACCAGAGGGTCCAGAGACACTGATACTTAAAGATAGAGCTTCCTACAAAGCTGCACTGGGCAGGGCCAAACAAGATCATGACATCACCAGACGGGAGGCATTATTGACCGCGTCTAAGGGTAGAGATCATCGCTCCTTTAGGGAAATTGTGGCTAACAAGGGTTTAGCTCCTACAACCCCGCTGTGCAGCAATATAACAGCTGCAACTTGGGTTGAACATTTCTCAGGTCTGTATGCGCAAGATGTGGGGATAAGTGAACTGGGCTTGTTGCCAACCGCTAACCATAGCACCTAACAACTAGCTAGCAGGGCACCCAAGTGTGCCACCTTGGCTACACATGTGGGAGGCTTGGGTTCCCTACGGGAGCGGAAAAAGGAGTATCATTCCTCTAGTGTCTTGCCTGTAGTTGCCCCGTCTCATCAGCCTGATTGTGCTCCCAACCCTCTCACTGCGAGTGAACTTGCTGCTGCAATTGACTGGATTACACCAGAGAAAGCGCTGGGGCTTGATAAGGTGCCAGGGGACTTCCTTAAAGCCGAAAAGGAGGTTTGGTGTCCTTATTTTGCCCTCCTTTTCAATAATATAATGAATGGCTGGCCATCCACGGACTTGGGCAGGGGCTGAAATCGTCCCAATCTAGAAGAAGGGCCTTAGGTCTGTCCCGTAAAACTACCACCCAATTAGTCTCATCAGCTTCTCACAAAAGCTTTTTAGTCATATTCTGTTGAGTAGACTACAAGTTTGAATTGAGGATGTAGGAGTGTTGACTCCTCTCCAAGTGGGATTTAGGGCTGGGACAAGTACTATTGTTCAAGTGCTCCAATTACAACTCATTTATTGGAAGTATGCCACATTGTGGGGTGGGTGCCTTTACGTTATCTTTGTTGACCTTTGTCAGCTTTTGATTTAGTTCCCAGGAAGGGCCTGTGGGTTCCATAATATCTGGTTGACGTATTCGGGAGGCTTCATTTGGGCATCTACATGCAGGCCAGATGTGTCCACTCTGGGGAGCTGATAGACCCCATTCCAGTGTCTCGGTGGTGATACGGGCTGCGTCTTAGCTCCTACTCTGTTATATATCAGTGACTTTTTAGCTACTTTAAAGCAGCGTAACCAAGATGCCCTGCATCAGGCTAATAGGCAGGGCCTAGCGCTCCAGTTTTAAGACAACACCCTACTGGACTCGAAATCCCCAATGGGTATTCAAAATCTGCTGTATCAGTTCGGTGTCTTCTGCAGGCAGAGGGGGTTGGAGATCAACCTCAACAAAACCAAATACATGGATTTGAATCCTTGCCAGACAGCTAGATCACAGCCAGTCCTTAATGGCTCTCCTCTAGTGAGGGCTCATACCTTTGAGTACCTTGGGCTCACTCTCAAAGAGCATTTTAAATGGTCACTTCAGATCCAAAAGTGTAAACTGAGACCATAACATTTGTAGTAGTGGTCTCCCGAGTGCCTTGAAGGGATCTAGCTTTTTCCAGATAACACCTGCATTGCGTATTTTCAACTTGAAACCTCTGAGGGAAGTCTCTGTATGGTGGGGAACTTAGGGGGCACAATAATGTCATCAATATGGAACTGACAGAAAACCATTTTCTCCAATCCTCACCAACCTTTCTGGCAGCACCCAATTAGTGCCACTCAGATTAGACCTCAGCATTCGACCTCTTGCACCCAGTGTCAAACTTTATTGTATTGGAGGAGGATCTGGTCCTCAGCAGACTTATTGCCCTTTCATATGGGCCTGGAAGAAGTCTTAAAACTCCCTGGGGCTACCAGGATCACATGGTTGGGGTAGATCAGGTGCTGTCTTGAAGAGATTGGGTGCAGAAATATGTAGGGCTATCTGGAAAACATCATGTTGCGTTCCCAAGTCCATGCTTAATGAGTTGTATTGGAGACATATAGATGGTAAATCCCACAGATCAAGTGGGGTAGGTACCTTGACCATGAGCTTCTTGGAATTTAAAGACACCTACTGTCTGAAAGAGTATATGGTTACAATTGAGGTCCCGGTCGCCAGATTTCTCTATTTTAAGGTCTGCGTCAGGAACTTGCCACTCTGGTCTTTCACTGCAAAGTGGCAATGCTCCCTTGCCAACGCTGAAACTGATTTGAGCGGTCAATTCTGCCCTGTGGCCAAGCAAACTGTCGATCACATCATGTATTTTTGTCTGCAATATCATGGATACAGGAGGAAATGGATTTTGCCATTGTGTCGCACTCTGGGTATTATGGACTACAAAATTGCTCAAGGCAGACACTGCTCAGATAACAGTATTTTGCTGTTTCCAACTTCCTTACATATATGTTGAGACACAGACAGAAAACGGTCGCCAGTCCATGCTTAATGCCTAGGGTTCAAGGTTTGTGTGATCTCATGTTGTATCCTGCAGTTCCTATGATTTCATAAATTTCATGCTGTTTCTCTGAAATTAATTTTGGTCTACATTTTAACTTAAGTGATGCCTCCCTTTTTTGCTGTTAATTTTTATGTTTTTGTGTTTTTCTAAATATCGTACATGTCATCACTTTTCATTTTTTAATGATTATATTACTTTTCACGTACTGTTATATTTGCTTTTATGGCAAAAGCCGTAATGAAGGCTAATTAAAGTAAAGATAGTATCACTTTTCAATCCAACCCCACCCAATCATTGGTCAACAAAAAGTTTGGAAACTTTTGATATTGACATTAAATTTGACCTGGGCATCGGGTCAGATTTAATGGCACGAATATTTTGATACCTTACAGTATCCATTTAGGTAGTCCAGTTCAGATGTTAGCCAGACTGGGGTGGCAGCCTGTAACCCTGAACTAGCCAATGGGGCTAATAACCTTTCCATGGCAAAAACAGCAATGTGGAAGTGTTGCTTTTAAGACATAAGAAAAATGTATATGTCTCACTTAATAATATAGAGTTTCCTACCATAGTGCTCTATAAGGTTTTCTTAGGGAAGACCTAGACATATTGTTAGGGTAAGGTGTGGCTTTGCTATTGGTTTGAATGGCAAGGTCAAACTGGCAATGTAACACTGCCCTTCCATTGTGTAGTGGCAGGCTGGGAGCCATTTTGTACTTTGTCACACACAGGTTGGCACAATCAGTGCTGCAGCCCTGCATGGGCACTCTGCCTTACATGCCCTTGGAACCATATACTGAAGACTTATAAGTAAGTCACTGCTTGCCCATTGGGTATGGCCAATTCAACATACACTTTGAAACCGATTAGAACACTGTCAATGAGGTCTGGTTAGCAGGCCTCAGTGCACTCTCAGAGTCAAAAAAACAGTCCAAAAATGTGGGGTGAAAATGCAAAAAGAAGCATAGCCTTACAGTCATCGAAGAAGGTAGCACATTCTTCCATTGCTATTACTTGCATGCATTCACAGATCATTTTCCACAGCCACATTGCTGTGGTCTACAGATAGGTTACAAATCAAATATCAACCGGCATTGGGTGATGATGTTTCTGGAACTTATATCTGTGGCACACTGCTGAAGCTTGTGGGTGGAGATTCAGCTTTGGCTCCTTGTTTACCTCATACATGGCTGGGAAGGAAAATCTGTTGGCAAGTCATTTGATTCAGATGTTCCCATCACTCCAGCATTTCTATCTCTGTATTGAGGACTTTCAGATCCTTGCTCCATAGGCTTTCCCTCCATCCTGTAGTCGAGCTTCAATTGTCACTTGGTCCTTACCTCTGCTGTGTATTTTTAGCCATCACTTTTAGAATTTGAGGCTGAATGGTTAGCACTCCAATGACTCGGATGTTTCAGGGAGGTGGCTGCCTAAATCCAGCAGAGTTGGCAGCCTTTCACCACTGTTTCTCATGGCTGCCATGGGCAGCTTTTCCCCTAGAGCTTTGTTTTTAAGTGGATGCGTTCATGTGAGTGTGGTCCCTTTGTACTGGAATTTTGTTGGAGATTCTACTCAAGAAGCTTTGTGCTTCCACTATCTGGGTGCAATGGGCAGTCACCCACACTTTTACGGAACTGAGGTGTCTGGTGCCTTCAATAGACTTCTTTGCAGGCACTCAACTTCAAAAGTTAAGCATCTTAACCTAGCCCCATACTTTATGTTCTTTTTTATCACATCTTGGGTCCTTCCCCTGGTCATCAAGGACCATGGACTGGGCAGGTTAGACCTGTTTTTTTAGGAGAAATGTGGGCACTGAATTATCTATAAGTCTTGCCTTAAGATACTTATTAATAGAGTGGTTCTGCAGACTGATCATTGGTTACATCCCCAGATTTGTCCCATTGTGTACTTGGAAATGAAAACTGTGATTCAATGAGGCAGAGATGAGTAGAATAAGGTACAGCAGCGGCACTGTGTCCTTGACAAATGTGTTTCTACGTGAAAGTTCCTCCTCTATGTTATATTTTGGGGGACACTACATTAGAGAAATTGTTGGACTTTGGGGAGGGGAGCTGTCTGATTTATAACTCTAGACTTAAACACATAGGGGAAAGTGTTGGAATTTGGGGTGCGAGTGGTCAAATGTATTATTCCAACTCCAAATGTAACCACTTTGGGAACAGTGTCAAAGTGTTGAACTTGTGGGTGGGAAATGGTCAGACTTACCATCCAACCTGAAAGCTAACCACACTGGGGAAATTGTTAGTTTGATAGATTGTCTCACACAGAGAGCTGCGCAAGAGGAAAGGTGGCTGCAGAGCAAGGCCTGGCAATGTGAGAAATAGTTGAGCTTTTGGTGGCAGTGGCAATGTTCAGTGCAACTTGTGGTGCATGCCTCTGTTTGTGGATGTTTGGGGCTTGGTTTCTGTGGCCAAGTTATTTATTCACTTCAAGCAAGTTAAACATTTCAAATCTTGGGACTCAGGATCTTTACTCTTATTTAGTAAAGGTACTAGCACTAATTTTGATAAAGCAGTCAGTAACCAACAGAGAGTGAACAAGGGAGTAATGGCCTTGTCTCACTCTTTCTTTTGCATTCTTTTGAGTGTTTCTCCTTTTTAATACTGAACTCAAGAAGGAGGAGGCCACTGCCAGTATAAAAAGTGGATAGTGGAACCTGGGTTAGTACTGTCCACAGCTATTTGCTATACTATCTACGTTTGTTGATAAAAGTCTGGATACCACCAGAAAAGAAGCAGATACAACACTACATCCCATCTACAAAATTGGCTTATTGGTTAAGATGGGTGGGAGCCTCACTCAAACAACAACCACAAACCTTACCAAGGTGAACCACAAAAGTCACTGAATTAATGTGTGCTTAACCATCTGTACCTTGGAACAAAAGCAGTCAGGCTTAACTTAGAGGTAATATGTAAAGAGTTTGTGCAGTACACAAACAAAAAATAAAGTGAAAACACAACATAAGAAAAATACAGAAACAATCTAGCCAACTAGAGTACATTTTATTAAATCAAATGATACCAGACCAACACAAATCCAATCAAGATATTGGCACTAAGAAGCAATGTTCCCTCTAATTTTTTTCCACTGTGTGCGGCAGTGTGCGGTCTCTGTGCGCTGCAGCCAAGGATACGTGCGCCAAGAAATTGACCATTCACGCGCGCGCAGTGCATAACTAGCCAAGATCTTTGGCATTAGCCTCTCCATACCACTAAAGCAAAAAAGGGATATCATTGCTCCATGCAATAGGGCATCAAGGCAGTTTTGTGACCTGGTTGCACACCCCATGGACATGACCTGTTAGGGGAGCAAGTATATTGCTCTAAAAGGCTTATTTAGGCTTAGAAAGTGATAACGCATATAAACTACCACAAAGTATAGGAATGGTGGAACATTTGATAACAGCACATTTTCTACTGTTCTGAAGCATTTCCTAGCTCATTAACCATTAATTTCCAAGACAAATATCACTTGCTCGCTTGTATGCTAAAGTACACCAAATGATGTTTAAAACACTTCCCGCGGCATTTAAACGCTGTTTTCATTGACTTCAATCCAGATTCAAAAATGAGCATTATCTGCCTTAGGGGAGCACGTATATTGCTCTAAAAGGCTTATTTAGGCTTAGAAAGTGATAACGCATATAAACTACCACAAAGTATAGGAATGGTGGAACATTTGATAACAGCACAACGTGCGCGCTTGCCAAAGGGGCCTGCGCGATGGGGAAAGGAAAGGTGCGCGCGTGCTCACGCGCGCGCCTTACAGGGAACATTGCTAAGAAGCATAAAGCACTACTCACAGTTATCTGGTCGCACTAGACTGGGGAGAAGTCACAAGTTCACACCGACCACGATGGATGCAGGGACCAAATTAGTCCTGCTGAAGAGTTACCTTCTCAACTCCAGGGAGAAGAATTCCATTTGTGTTAGAAGAGGCTGCAAGGAGGAGGCTTTGGGCTCAAAAGCAGGTCGAGGGTCAAAGACAGTCTCTGCTGTAATGAGAGGAGCCAGTTGTCGTGCACCTTCACTTTGGTTGATGGTCGGGGACGGTTCATGTAGGTGTGAACTGCAGGTCTTGGGTTTGTGAAGGGTTGCTGTTAGTGCAAAGAGCAGGTCTGACTGGAGCTTTGTATTTTCTGTCACAGCAGGCGGCAGTGTTTTAATGCAAACGGGCCTGTTTGTGATTGTGAAGAGCCCAAACTTCAGGATTTTCACTTTTTATCTCAGGAGGAGTTTTCACTGATCCTCCAAGCCATCTACTATGAGAAAAGGCAGGGCAGGCCTGGTAGGCCTGGTACCAGGTTCCTTTGTGTGTGCTGCGGGCAGGGCCTTTGAAATGTAGAAATGTAATCAGGGCAGGGGCAGATTCTGCCTAGTGATCCTGTCAGGAAGACCCTCTTCCTCATAAGTAGGTTTCCTTTGTTTCACTGTCTGGAAGAAATACTAAATTCCCAACAGCAGAGCCATTCACAGTCATGTGATCCAGGACACTGAAAGAAAGACAAAGTTGGTTGAGTCAAAAATGCCTACTTTCTAAAAGGGGCATTTTTTTAATTGCTACTTAAAATCCAACTTCACCATTTAAGAGTATTTTAAATATACAATTCATTTGAACATAAACAGCAAATCTCTATCTGCTCCCAATCTGACATTACACTTATTAAATGTAATATGGTAACCCAGTGTTAGGCTATGGGAAAGACAGGTCTCACAGCAGTGAATAATGACTTCAAGAGTTTTTCACTGCCAAGATGTGTAAAACTTAAACACACGCACTACTTTTTAAATACCATACACTCTGCCCTGTGACCCTTTAGAGCCTAAATTAGGAGTGACATAAATATTACAAAGGAAGCTTTAGGCCTGGCAAAAGGTTCCTTTTGCCAGGTCGAAATGGCAGTGTAAAACAGCACTGAAGGCTGCAGTGGCAGTCCTGAGACATGTTTTGCAGTGCTATATTGGTGGGTGGCACAATGAGTGCTGCTGCCCAACAGAGGATTTAATGTACAGGCTCTGGTTAGAGGTAGTACCATTTACTAGGGATCCACAAGTAAATTAGATGTACCAATTAGGTGAAGCCAATTTTATCAGCCTTTAAGGATAGAGTGCAAGCACTTTGGCACTGTTTAACAGGGGTAAAGTGCACAGAGTCCTAACACCAACAAAAATGAGTTAAGCTCAGTAAGGGAGAGAAGGCAAAATGTTAGGGGAATACCACATGAGGGATGTCAGGTCTAACACTTTTTAGCTACTGCTCGCTAAGATAAAATTGCTGTGGTTGCATCCCATTAAATTAAGCCACTCAAGACCTGATATTACAGATAATTGTATATGGCACAACTAAGAGTGTTTCAGTATGAAACACCACGTGTCAGCCACACTAATATCACACCATTTATATCAATCTAACTAGTTTGATTTCCAGCAAATTAGAAAAGAGTATAAAAATATATTAAATAGAAAAAAGGTGGAAGCCCAGTATCATTTACGGACTGATCTAAAAAAGCAATACACAAAAAGGATTCTAAAAGCTTTTTGAAATTATTACATATGCTTAGGTAGGTGGAGTTAGCGAACAAGAAAGCGACAGTAGGGACACAAAGTGGATTAGCCATTTTAAGAAATGACATGATGTAGAGAAATCTGGCACTAAAAGAGAGACAACTTGTGGTGAGAGCCAGAATGAGGGTCTTATGGTTTAAAACACTCCCTGACTATCTCTGCCCTGAAAGTTGATAGAGCATTGTTAAGTATGAAAGTGAATACTGATGGTCCTTTTTTCATACCCATACACTTGTCCCACGTTGAACCTAAGTTTTAGTCCTGTGTATTAGCCAAGGTATTCAATGCTTCTGTAGCTACCAGTGTTGAACTTTCCTCTTAGTGCTGATCCCATTGCACAGTAGTATCCCCAACCAACTGCTGACCAATCTCGTTATTAGACAGGGCTGGCAAGATGTTTGGAAAGGTTTTGTAAATTAAATGCAAACGGTAACAACATATCGATTGATGTGCAGGCAGGTTTTAGAGCATGGATCGGAACTGTCATCCAAGCGGTGTGGCTTTATTTGATCTGTTATGAGCACACTGTAGCTAAAAAGCCTCCAATGCACTTGACTTTTATCAATCTGAAATCATACTTTCATCTTGTCCGTCGTGAAAAAGTTTGGGCTTCATGAAGAAATAGGGGGTTGAGGGCTCTCTTTTGGCTACGAAAATGGTATTGAGACAGCCAGACAGGGGCAGTGCCTCTGCTAGGGCGGAGGAGTGTCGCCCCCACAAACCCCCGCCCCACCAGCAGCAGGAGCTGCAAAACGTTTATAGTAAAAACATAATACCATAATACACATAAACATAATAACATAAAAACATAATAAACTCTGTTTATGTTATGTTTTTACTATAAAAGTGGATGGGCCCACGGGTGTGATGGAGAAAGAGTGCACAGCACTCCCCCTCAATGCGCATGTATGTTTGGCTGCCCGTCTCAGCATGCACAGTCTGTCTGGGAGCACCTTGGCTGGTCGCTCCCAGCCAATCCTGACGCTGCTTTGATAATTGGTTGTAATTGGTTATCTTACATCAATAAATCCCCGGCAGCTCTGCCATTAAACCATCTTTGGAATATGTCCACATTAGCTTGGGCAAATACTATAGCTATTGCCAAGGAGTGGTATTGGTGTCTTATATTAGAGGTAAACATGTCTAATACTAGAGTAGGTAGCCTGGTGGCAAACTCCCCTGACTTAAAAGCTGAAATAGAGTTTAAACAATACTTAGATGTCATTTACCCTGAGATACATGCACTTTAGGATGGGAAGTTTCCAATTGGAGAGGTCCTAGTATGGTGTAGTCGACGCCTGGAAAGAAACAAACACTGTAATTGTATCATAGGCGGAAAGGAGACAATTGCCCATCTTCTGCTATTTTGCACAAAGACTGATAAATTTCCCATAGATTGCCATGATTTAAGTCTTATGGTATTAGATCATCTGTAAATGCTCTATCGTTTTGTTACAGAACAGATGACTCAGCAATCATGTTTTGTGGCTTCTTATATTGAGGCAGTATGGTTTCTTTTAGGTAAAAAAAATAGAATGTGTAGATTATACCAAGTGTTTTGTAGATTTTATTTATTTTACCACTACGCTTTTGTTGATGTAAGTTCGATTAACATGTCTTTAAATTGGACTGTTTCGCTTTTTATCTTTTTTTAACTATGTATTGTTAGGCTATTGCTGATAACAATAAATACATTTGAAAATATGATGCAAGAAAGTGTTCTACTTTTAGATTTCAAAATAATAATTGACAAGCCACTTAAAAATGACATTACTGAAATACACTTTACTTTAAAGTAAATTGAGACGATGCCCAATTTATTTTTTAAATAGCATTTTTTTTTGTATGTTTCAAATGATTATATAATATATAAATATATATATATATATACATATATATATATGTTTTAAAATATAATTATCAAATGTGTTAAAAATTAAGGGCTTGATTTAGATATTGGCGGACAAGTTACTTCATCATAACGGTGATGGATAGTCCTTCCGCCAATATCCAAATCCCATAGGATATAATGGCATTTAGATATTGGCAGACTGGATATCAGTCATTGGTGTGACCGAGTAACTCATCCACCAGTATCTAAATCAGGCCATCAGTGTTTTAAACTATAGAGTAGAATGATATAACATAAAACATCTCAATGTAGGAATACATGCATATTACAAAAACACCATTAATTAAAAGGAATACATATATTCAAATTAAATAAATACAAATATTTTAATTTAAAAATAAATTAAAAACAGTTTTAATCATGAAGGAACTAAAACTATTTACCACAATTGTATTTGAAAAAACATACTAACTAGAAATGTAAACAATATAACAATATTACAATTTTTGTTTTGGAAACTGTACATATAAATATTTGAATTTTGCATAATTAAAACAAAACCATGAAAAATAGTTTAATTAAATACATTACTTCAAAAAATAAAAAAATAAAAAGAAAATTCACCACAACCATTCTAGGCATGACAAACATAAAATATACATTTTAAATAACTCCCCAAGCTATTCCCCTATAAACTCATAATCCCTCTCCTAATATTCTTACCAGAAAATACAAATATTTTAGAAACAAACACAATACACGAAAACATAAAATACACTTAAAATTGTAGAGATTACAACAGTAAAACACAATACAGTATTTTGAACAACTATATTAAAAACTACTTTAAAAAATAGGAGATATTCTGAATCAATACATTTTTCATATCATGATCTTCAGAACATGATACTAGTGTTTCACAATAAATTTCCTTTATATATTCTCAGAATACTTTTCTTGAAAAAGGTCAAGATGATTTAAAGAATTTTGAGGGGTAACATTGAATATCAGATGCTTTTCATCAAGGAGTTCTGAGTGACATTAAATAGACAATGAGAACTAAGCTTGCATTGTCTATTATGTCACCCTGAGCCCTTAGAAGAAACAAAACATCACTTTTACTCATCAAAACCATTATGTTATGTATGCTCACCCAACATCATCTGCCCCTGCTTTCAATAGCTAGGAAGAGGCACAGGTGTATTGAAGGAGTTACACAGAACATTTTTACTGTAACTTTCAAATTAATAAAGATATATATATTTTTTTAATCACTTTAAAATATGTATTTTAAAATGAAGGTGGTCATTACAACCCTGGCAGTCGGTGTTAAAGTGGCGGTAAAACCGCAAATAGGCCGGCGGTCAAAAAAGTGGAATTATGACCATGGCGGAAAACCGCCAACATCAACAGCCACTTTAACACTCCCGCTGCCACGGCGGTACAAACAAGGAGCGCAGTGGTCACCGCCAACAGACAGGTAAGAGACAATGGCCCTCATTCTGACCCTGGCGGTTCTCTACCGCCAGGGCCAACGGGGGCGGGAGCACCGCCGACAGGCCGGCGGTGCTCCCTTGGTCATTCTGACCGCGGCGCTTTGGCCGCGGTCAGAACGGGAAAACCGGCGGTCTCCCGCCGGTTTTCCACTGACCTTAGAATCCTCCAAGGCGGCGCAGCTCGCTGCGCCGCCGAGGGGATTCTGACCCCCCCTACCGCCATCCTGTTCATGGAGGGAAAGCCGCCATGAACAGGATGGCGGTAGGGGGGGGTCGCGGGGCCCCTGGGGGCCCCTGCCGTGCCCATGCCAATGGCATGGGCACGGCAGGGGCCCCCATAAGAGGGCCCCGCAAAGTATTTCAGTGTCTGCCTTGCAGACACTGAAATACGCGACGGGTGCCACTGCACCCGTCGCACCTTCCCACTCCGCCGGCTCGATTACGAGCCGGCATCCTCGTGGGAAGGGAGTTTTTCCCTGGGCTGGCGGGCGGTCTTTTGGAGACCGCCCGCCAGCCCAGGGAAAAACTCATAATACCCTCCGCGGTCTTCAGACCGCGGAGCGGTATAATGGAGGGCGGGATCCTGGCGGGCGGCCTCCGCCGCCCGCCAGGGTCATAATGAGGCCCAATGTACCTCCCATTCTATTACAACAGGCCAATCTGCCACCTTTTCCGGGGCGGATTCCCTGCGAATAAAAACACGGCGGAACCAGGACTTGGAAGGGAAAACGCTCACCTCTACACAACCCACGAGGAACCAGGACGTCATGGAACCGGAACTCTAGATCCTACCAGCCTTTATCTTCCTGCTCCTCTACCAGGAGCACAAACGCCGGCGGAGAAGACAACGGTGAGTACTGCACCTACGACACAGGGGCGGGGGGATGCAAAAGAGAGTGACACACACACGCAACACACAAAACCCCCACCCTCACCCACTACAACACACACGCTAATACACATTGATACATAACAGTCCCACCCCCAAACCCCCCCTGGAAGAATGCAAGGACAAAAGGAAATGAGACTAATTATTGTGATATATTCAATTGCATACATCAAAAATATTTACAAATACATACATTTGTACTATATACAATTATATACACCAAGAACACAAGTCCAAGAGATTCCACCATCATAGTCTGTGGATCACTGGGCCCAAAAGGCATGGGCGAGGCCCACACTCAATACCCGATCAAAACGGAGAGAACACTGCAGGGGCATCAGATACAAATAAAACAGGCACCTCAGGGGGAACGGAAGGGGGGGGCACCTCAGCCGGTTGAGTGCACGACGCCAAATCCACGAGGGGGCTCCATGCCCACTGATGTACCCTGGGGAGTGCAAAGCCACAGTCTCTCAAGTCTCTACAGTGGGTGGTTTGCCCACTGTTCAATCTTGGGGGGTGCAAAGCCACAGTCTCTCAAGTCTCTACAGTGGGTGGTTTGCCCACTGTTCAATCCTGGGGAGTGCAAAGCCACAGTCTCTCAAGTGGATAACAGTCACCACTGGTTCTGGAGGGGGCTTTGTGCCCAGAGTGCTTCATCCTGCCAAGGACTGAGGTAGTGGATGCCTTTCTCCACTGTTTCTGGAGGGGGCTTGGTGCCCAGAGTGCTTCATCCTGCCAAGGACTGAGGTAGTGGATGCCTTTCTCCACTGGTTCTGGAGGGAGCTTTGTGCCCAGAGTGCTTCATCCTGCCAAGGACTGAGGTAGTGGATGCCTTTCTCCACTGGTTCTGGAGGGGGCTTGGTGCCCAGAGTGCTTCATCCTGCCCGTGGCGGACTCAGAAGCATCAGAATCATTTGCGCTGACTGGCCTGCGGGGCTGCTGCTGGAGGTCGCTTCCTGGGCAGTGTGGCTGATGGCGGTCGCTTCCTGGGCAGTGTGGCTGATGGCGGTCGCTTCCTGGGTAATGTGGCTGATGGCTTTCGCTTCCTGGGCAATGTAGCTGATGGCTGTCGTTTCCTGGCCAGCGGTTCAGCTGCTGGCGGTCTTGTCCTGACCTGCGGGGCTGCTGCTGGCGGTCTTGTCCTGACCTGCGGGGCTGCTGCTGGCGGTCGCTTCCTGGCCAATGTGGCTGATGGCGGTCGTTTCCTGGGCAATGTGGCTGATGGCGGTCGCTTCCTGGGCAGTGTGGCTGATGGCGGTCGCTTCCTGGGCAATGTGGCTGATGGCGGTCGCTTCCTGGGCAATGTGGTTGATGGCGGTCGCTTCCTGGCCAGCGGGGCTGCTGCTGGCGGTCGCTTCCTGGGCAGCGGGGCTGGTGGTGGACTTGCCCGCCGTGCTGATCTTCCCAGACTTGCCGGTTTTACTGTGCCCCTTTCCCACCTTGGGTGGTGTCGCAGCTGTCTCCACACTCCCAACGGTCCCCCCGGGAGCGGCTTTGGTGGCTGGTTTCTTTCACCTTCCTCGCCGGGCACTGTCCAACTTTTTATGCTTGACAGGTGGGGGACTGTCAGTGCTCTGGCTCCTTGCCACACTGCCTGCCCTGCTGCCTGGTACATTCCATAATCCGGTGACTACTGCCACCACTGGTCCCGCAGATGTTGTGGCTGAGATGCTGGGTTGTGGCCTGGAGAGGCAGCCCCTAGGAGACTGAAGGGGTGGGGGAGGTAAGGGGAAGAGGTCAAGTTTGGCCAGGAAAAGTTTTTTGAGAGCACTGGGACGGGTAGATGGAGGGGGTTTGGGAGTAGAGGAAGAGGTAGTGGTTGTAGGAGGTGTCCGTTTGGTGACTTTGGGTGAAGGTGCATGGGCTGGAGACTGTCGTGAGGTGGATGGCTTTTGGGTGGGTGTGTTGCTGCGTTTGTGTACCTTGGGAGGTGGCCTCACAGACACATTGGGAGAAGACACAGGGGATGTGTAAATGGTAGTGGGGGTGGTGAGTGCACGTGAGCGGGGTGTGGTGGTGGGTGTGCTGGTGATGGACGTAGTGGCTGAGCATGTAGTGCATGCAGGTGTAAGTGGAGACGAGACAGGGAGGGAGGAGGGAGACGAGGAGGAGGGGGACCCAGTGGAGGCAGTGGATGTTGGTGTGTCTGCATGTGTGTGATGCTTGCGTGAGTGCCTGTGGGTTGTGTGGTGCTTATGTTTGCCTGAGCTTCCCTTGTGTGTTGAGGTGTGTGCATGCTGGTCTGAGGGTGTGCTTGGGATAGGCTGAGGTACTGGGGATTGGGTCTGGGTGGAGGAAGTAGGAGGGGGAGGCTTGAGACAGGGACAATGGCTGCCATCAGTGCAGAGGCCAGAGTCTGAAAAGCTCGCTGAAAGGCTGCCTGACCAGAGTGAATGCCCTCCAGGTATGCATTGGTTTGTTGCAACTGCCTCTCTACACTCTGGATGGCATTCAAAATGGTAGACTGCCCAACAGTGAGGGACCTGAGGAGGTCAATGGCCTCCTCACTGAGGGCAGCAGGGGTGACAGGGGCAGGGGCTGAGGTGCCTGGGGTGAAGGAGATGCCCACCCTCCTGGGTTAGCGGGCGCGTGGCAAAGGCTGAGGGGCTGCTGGGAGGGCGATGCTGGTAGGGGGGGTGGCGGCTGTACCTGTAGATGCGGGGGGCACAGATGGGGCCGCCACCGCAAGGGAGCTCTGATCAGAGGAGGAGTCCGTCTCGCTGGTGTCAGCTCCTGTCCCAGCCGTGGAGCTCCCCTCGCCCTCCGTCCCACTGGTGAATTCGGAGTCCGGTGTTTCGGCCTCCAGGGCCATGTGGGATGCAGCTCCCTCCTGCTCCGGTGCCACTGCTCCTCCGCTTGATGATGCTAATGCACACAAGTACAGGTAGACCACAAAAAGGGGGGGGAGACAGAAGAAAGACACGTTCAGTGCATGCAGTACCGCTACCGTTGGAGGACACGACAGACACAAAAGCCCCCTGCACTAAGCCGCGCACTTGGGGTCCACTATTCAATCCCTGGGACATGGCTTACAAGGCTATGGCCGATTTCTGCACACATGGATGTCACAGGAGCCTGTCTAGGTGTAGTTGGCACTGTACACAGGTGGGGTGGGATGCCACAGGGCCTGCCTGAGGAAGGGAACTTAACTAGCAAACTCGCCCTGGCCCAGGGGAACCCACAGCCCACCTCCCCAACCCAGACACCTCCAATGTGCACAGAATCTGTAGAATGAGAGTGTACTCACCCCCTTGTGTCTGCTGTGATGCCCTCAAGCGTCCATCCAAGTCCGGATATGCCACCGCCAGGATCCTGAACATCAGACGGGTCATGGTGCGATGGGCACCCTTCCCACGTTGGGAGGCCATACCCAGCTGGGCCTCCGCCGTCGTCTTGCTCCAGCAGTGAATGTCCTACCATCTTTTCCAGCAGTGGGTGCTCCGTCTGTGGTAGACCCCCAGGGTCCGGACTTCCTTGGCGATGGCACACCAGATGTCCTTCTTCTGGTGGGCGCTGACCTACAGGAATTGTACAGGGGAAAAGAGAAGTAATTACCAACTGCACCGTCACAGTCATTGGCCCTCATCCCTACCCTTGCCATGGCGCACATGCACTCACCGCCATTTCATGGACGCCTCATTCACACACCCCTATCCTTCATCCACCCCACTCCACACAGGCATTGCCCATACAGCATGCTCACAGTGTACTTACCTGTTTATCTGGAGGATAGTAGAGTAGTGTGTACTGGGGGAGGACCCCATCCACGAGTTTCTCCAACTCCTCTGTGCTGAAGGCAGGGGCCCTTTCCCCAGACAGATGAGCCATGGTCTTTTCCAGACTGAGGTCACAGCAGCACTTGCAGTGTAGGTCCTCTCCTGTCGAAGATCAGGTATCGAGTGATTGAACAGAGAGAAAATGGCGGTCACATCCGCGGCGGTGCATATCATCACCGCCGGCGTACATTGTCATTGGCTCCAGGGACCCATAGGGCCCAATGTTAACCAATGTAGAATTGTGCCGCGGTCTTTGGCCGCCTACCGCGACGGTGTACAATGCCAGCGCAGTTACCTCATATCCTCTGTCCCACTTTACAGGTCAGGCAGCCGCCATTTCAGGAGCCCACATGGCATTATTTTTTACTGCATCACACATACCTAGGCCTTGCCTAACCACTCATACAGGCAACTTTCGATTTATGAATATTTCCAGAGTAAGCTGTGTTTACGTACCTCAGAGTTGGTTGACTCTCTGCTCGCTGTTCTACTCCATAGGCACCGTCCGCTGGGGCATGTGAGGAGATGGCGGCATCCTCCGGTGTACAGACCGCTGGTGGACCTATCGACAATGGAGGAAAGACATGTGATCATCACCTACAGGCTTGATCGTGCCACAATCCAGGAACTGTGTGCCCAGTTGGAGCCAGACCTGATGTCAGCTATCCGCCATCCCACAGGAATCCCCCCTCAAGTGCAGGTGCTGTCAGTACTCCATTTCCTAGCAAGTGGGTCCTTTCAAACAACAGTGGCCATTGCATCAGGGATGTCCCAGAATATGTTTTCCAATGTGTTGTCCAGAGTGTTGTCTGCCCTGCTGAAACACATGCAGAGCTACATTGTTTTCCCTCAGGTGGAGGATTTGCCTACAGTGAAAGGGGACTTCTATGCCCTGGGACATATCCCCAACATCATAGGTGCCATTGATGGGACACATGTGGCCTTGGTCCCCCCCGCAGGAGTGAACAGGTGTACAGAAACCGGAAGAGTTACCATTCGATGAATGTGCAAATAGTGTGATTGGCAGACCAGTACATCTCCCATGTGAATGCCAAATTCCCTGGATCAGTGCATGACGCTTACATCCTGCGGAATAGCAGCATCCCTTATGTGATGGGGCAACTACAGAGGCTCCGGGTGTGGCTATTAGGTGAGGACATGGACCCAAATCAGTGGGAATACTTGTCTGGGTCTGTGGATGTCCCTATGAGTTAGTGTGTGTCTAACAGTTGTCCATCGCCATTTGCAGGTGACTCTGGGTACCCCAACCTGTTATGGCTACTGACCCCAGTGAGGAATCCCAGGACAAGGGCAGAGGAACGCCACAATGAGGCACCTGTGTGAACTAGGAGGATTATAGAGCACACCTTTGGCCTCCTGAAGGTCAGGTTCAGGTGCCTCCATAAGACAGGTGGATCCCTATTCTACTCACCAAAGAAGGTTTGCCACATATTGTGGCCTGCTGTATGCTGCACAATCTGGCTTTGCGGTGACAGGTGCCTTTTCTGCAGGAGGATGGTCCAGAAGGAGGTATTGTTGCAGCTGTGGAGCCTGTGGACAGTGAAGACGAGGAAGCAGAAGAAGAGGGACTCGACAACAAGAATATGGTAATTCTACAATACTTCCAGTGAGACACAGGTGAGAAGACAAAGCTAGCTGCTACATCTAATTTAATTCTACTACCTCTCTACTGTCTGTCATTTTCACCCAGTGTATGGTCGCTGAGTTGACACTTTCCCTTTCTGTTTCACAGATGTGGGTCCCACTGTGTGACATCTGCTTTGTTTCCTCATGGACTAGAGCTGTGTGACATAGGTATGTTGACATTACATTTGAAAGAGCATTTTGGCACTGTAATAGCTAATACACTATTTCGAAATCACAGACAGACTTCAGATTGTTTTGTGCTTCAAGGGAGTTTATTTAAGTGCTCAATATTGGAGGGGGTTGTAAAATGGTGAGGGGTGATGGTGGAGGAATGTCCATGGCAGAGTCCAGTCTAATAGTCTCACAAGTGCATTGTCCAAAGGGGCATAGGAAGTTGAGCTGGGGCAGTTTAAGTATGGACAGGGTGACAAGGTGGGACAGAAGGATGACAATCAGGGTGGTCTCATTTCTTGGCGGAGGTCTTGGCATCGTTCTCTGTCTTTGTCCTGGATCTCAGGGACCGCTTGCGGGGTGGTTCTCCATCTGCAGGGGGTGGGGTGCTGGTGGCCTGTTGGTCCTGTGGCGCTGCCTCCTGTCCACTAACGCCGGCAGTTTATCGTCCTGGTTAGTGTCAGTGGCCCCTTGTAGTGCCACAGTGTCCCTCCTGGTGTTGAGGAGTTCCTTCAACACCCCTACAATGGTGCCCAGGGTGGAATTGATGGATTTGAGTTCCTCCCTGAACCCCAAATACTGTTCCTCCTGCAGCCGCTGGGTCTCCTGAAACTTGGCCAGTACCGGTTTCATCGTCTCTTGGGAATGGTGGTAGGCTTGCATGATGTTGGAGAGGGCCTCGTAGAGAGTGGGCTCCCTTGACCTGTCCGTCCCCTGTCGCACAGCAGCCCTCCCAGTTCCCCGGTGTTCCTGGGCCTCTGTTCCCTGAACCGTTTGCCCACCGCCACTGCCCCCAGGTCCCTGCTATTGTTGGGTTGGTGGGTTAGCCTGGGTTCCCTGTAGTGGTGGACACACTGCTGCTTGACGTGGCCTGGGGACAGAGGTATGGGCCCGCTCGGTGGGTGCTGTGCTGGTGTTGGCAGAGGGAGGAGGCTCTGTGGTGGCTTGTGCCAGTGTGAGGGGAACCGACTGTCCCGAGGTCCCAGATGGGCCGGGGTGGTCATCTAGATCCAGTTGGACAGAGCTGCTGTCATCACTGTGGGCCTCTTCTGTGGGTGTAGTGGACATGTCTGGAACCTCCTGTCCAGTGACGTTGGGTAGGGGTCCTGCAGGGGTGTAAAGGCATGATTATAGCATCTGGGTGTGCTATGGTGTGCAATGGGTGGGTGACTCTGTACCCCAGTGCTTCCATTCCTGTGTTGGTGCTTGTGTGGTAATTGTTTCGGGGTGTGTGTGGGTATGTGCAGTTGCCATGCATTGGTGAAGGGTGTCCATGCTTTGGCGTTGCATGCAGGACTTGGTGTTGGGATGTGTGGATTGTGATGGTGGGACAGATGTGAGGGGTTGGAGTGATGGGGGTGAGGGGGTGGGTGGGGGTTTGTGCTGGCATGCAGGTAGGGTGGGGGATGAAGTAGTTAAAGCTTTGACTGACCAGAGTCCATTCCTCCTTCTACTCCTGCGAGGCCCTCAGTATGCAGTATAGCCAAGACCTGCTCCTCCCATGTTGTTAGTTGTGGGGGAGGAGGTGGGGGTCCACCGCCGGTCCTCTGAACCGCCAGGTGGTATCTTGAGAACACGGAATGCACCTTCCCCCGTAGGTCGTTCCACCTATTCTTGATGTCATCCTGTGTTCTTGGGTGCTGTCCCACTGGATTGACCCTGTCCACAATTCGCATCCATAGCTCTGTCTTCCTAGCAATGGTGGTGTGCTGCACCTGTGATCCGAATAGCTGTGGCTCTACCGGGATGATTTCCTCCACCATGACCCTGAGCTCCTCGTCAGAAAACCTGGGGTGTCTTTGCGGGCAATGGGGTGGTGTGGGTGATGTGTGAGGTGGTGTGTGTTGTGATGTGTGGGGTGATGTTTAGGGGTGTGTGGTGTTTTGTGCGTGGATGCTGTGTGTGTGATGGTGTTGTGTGCCTGTGGATGCTGGTGTAGTTTCTAGTGGTGTCTCTCTCTGGCCTTCGTTAGTTTTTAGGGTTGTAGGGGTTTGTGGGTGATGTGGGTGTGTGTTTTATATTGTATTGGTTGTGTGGGAGTGGTTTGTGTATGTGTATCAGGTGTGTTTATTTCGAATTGTCCAATGTGGCTGTGTTTTGGAGATGTGTGTGTATTTTGAGTGCGGCGGTGTTTACCGCCAATGGAATACCGCGGTTGAAAGACCGCCACGTGGATTCGTGGGTCGTGATAGTGTGGGCGTATTCTTGTTGGCGTGACGGTGGAGGTTTTGTTATCGCCAGTTTATTACTGACCTTTGGTGTGGCGGACTTGTGTGGGTGTCTGGATTTTGGCGGATTCCCAGCTGTGGGTCATAATACCTGTGGCGGCATTCCGCGGGCGCGGCGGTGTGTTGGCGGCCTTCTGCATGGCAGTAAGCGCGATTTACCGCCAATGTTGTAATGAGGGCCTAAGTGTTTTTAACTATACAATTAAATTATACAAAATAAAAATCTGAATGTAAAAATATACACATATTTCAAAACACATTCAATTAAAGGCAACACATATATTAAAAATTAATTTTTCTTTCAACTATTAAAAATTATTATTTGGCCTTTTGCCACCCACTTCCCCTACCCTCGGTACTGATCACCTCCCCCAACCCAAACTGGAAAACAACCTGTTGCCCTGCAACCCACCCACACAACCTTCTCTTCAACCCTTTCTTACACAAATGTAATACCTAACCTCTTGCCTCCCACTACCACCATCCTCTGTGCCTCACCCTAAAAAGAATGTCCTACCCACTCTCACATTTCCACAGATCCATCTTCACACTGACTGTGGCCACTGATCAGCGTTGCATGTTTTTCTCTTTCAGTGCAGGTCTGCAGCGTCCTAAGAACAAAAAATAACGCAGTGGTTGGCTCTGGCAGTGTGCTATCTGCATAGACCCACCTCCCCAGAAGAGGCAGACTGAGGCAGTGAGATAGCTAAATGCTATTCTGACACCTTGCTAGCTTCTCCTTGTGATGTAGCAAACTTGTGAAACAATGTTTATTATCTTTGTTTTTTAACAGCATTTAAAAGCATCCATCCAATCTTCTTATAGGACCAGATGTAGCAAATTCAGAATTTGCGATTCGGGAATTGCGAGTCGGTGCGACTCGCAATTTCCGAATCGCAAATTCGGATGCAGAACCGTGTCTCAGACACCGTCTGCGAAACGCAATGGGGTGGCAAAGACCCACCTCATTAATATTAATGAGGTGGGTCGCATTTTGCGACCCCTTTGCGATTCCCTGCACTCACAGGGATGGTGGCCTGCTGGAGACAGCAGACCTCCATGTCTGTGACTGCTTTTTAAATAAAGCAGTTTTTTTTTTGTATTGCAGCCCGTTTTCCTTAAAGGAAAACGAGTTGTAATACAAAAAACATAACGAAATCATTTGGTTTCGTTTTTTCAGAGTAGGCAGTGGTCCATTGGACCACTGCCTGCTCCGAAAAAACATTTTTGGCAACATTCACAAAGGGGAAGGGGTCCCATGGGGACCCCTTCCCTTTTGCGAATGGGTTACCACCAGTGTGACACTGGTGGTAACTGCGAATTGCTTTGCGACTGCGTTCGCGGTCACAAAGCAATTTAGCATTGCGGTGCGAGTCGCAAATAGGAAGGGGACACCCCTTCCTATTTGCGAGTCGCATTCCCATTTTGTAAGTCGGTACCGACTTGCAAAATGTGAATGAGCATCGCAATGCGCGTTTTGCATGGCGCAAACTGCGATTTTCGAAGTTTGCGCCATGCAAAACGCTACCTACATCTGGCCCAAAGTCCTTCCTTCGCATCTACCTTTCTTCCCTAGTTCGATTTCTCACTTCCTGTCTTAAGCCATCTCCCTGTCCCTGTGTTAGGTTTAGGTGTCATAAAATGGCAAAGAAGCCCTCCTAATCTCCTTTCTGAAGGATCCCTAGTCATTAGGTGAAATTAGCCAATTAAATGTGATTTCCATAAAGCCTTCACAGGTTATTAACTTTCATTGGCATTCTTGACAAAATGGACGTGTAGTTACATAGAAATGAAGAGTGGAAACATGTCACTTACACTCTTTCATGCACCAGAGCAAATTTCAGCACACATGAATACTAAGGGGCATATTTACAAGGAGCTAGTGCTGCCACTGCGTCATTATTTTTGACACATCACTGCCGCAACAAAGCAATGTGTCATTTCTTGTAAATATGCCCCTAAAAGATATCTGGCGGTGTCACTTTTTTCAGGCAATGAAGCTCACATGCTTAGAAGCAGTTTCAGTGCCAGTTAGAGCTGATTTCTCATCAATAATGGGCAAAACGGTGCTTATAAGTCAGCAGAAAGCTGACAGGCACAAGGCGTGGCTTGGTGCGCTTACACCTGCTGTAGAATTATTAGTACAGCAGCCTAAGAATGTATGTTTGGGATAAGATTGCAAACCATATACGCAATAACATCTCAAGAAGTGTCTTGCTATTATGTTTTGACTAACACAGCATCTCCCTATTTCTTTCTTCTCTGTCTGTCAGCAGAATGTGTACAGGGACCCAAAGACAGCGGTCATGCATTAATCATTGTACTTAGTTTATGATGTTAGGACAAATCATGAGGCCCCCTGCAGCTTGTGTGTGAAGTGCTCTGAAACTCCCATATTGCATGGAAATTCCATAGACCTTGAGCTGCATGGGTGGGTTTGTCCCCAAAATGGTGCCACACTGCATCCCAAGTGCTCTCTGCAGAGGCCTCTTTTACACCCTTGAAAACATGGGGTGGCCAGTTGGGTGGGGAGCAATAGATAGTGGATAATCAGGAATGGAAACGTTCATGGGAGATAGAATCAGAAAAGACAGTCTAAGGGCATTACACATGCACCATTTTTCAAATAGAAAAAATCTCCCTGCAAGTCTAAATGTAAAATGTTTGGTTCGGATTCTTGACAGTTTTGACTCAATTTTTCATTTTTGAAGGTTGACTGAATGAGTACCATTGAGGTGGGTAGTATTAAGATCAATAATTAAGGGCAAAACTATTTTGTTTATGTAATTTGCTAAGTAAAACACTATTAATCAAATAATAATAACAATGATAATAATAGTAAATGTCTAATGAAAAAGATAATAATAATAAGATATAATTGTTGTTATTGTTGCTGTTATTATTATTCTTGTTATTATTGTTGTTGTGGTTGTCCAAAACCCACTGCTCATGGCAGTTCTCATTTTATATCTAGGACCTTCGTCGTTTTTTTGGTAGATGTGTACTTTAAATCATTACCTGCAACTTCATGGTCTAGTCATTTTACCCAAATAAAGTTGCTAATTGTACTACTTGATCTCGTCTAAGGCTAGAAGTGTAGGTGACATTCTTATCCTCCAGTTGCACAGGCTGGTGCAGGGATCTTGGATGCTCGCTTTGAGCCCCCACATACTGGCTCACCTCTCGTCTTCTCACATCCAAGGAAACTGTGCACACAAAGAGGAGGGGTATTCAAATGATCATTGCTTGAGACAGGCCTTTAAGAGCACGGCAGATTTTACAAAGATACAGTATTGGGGCCATTCCCACCCACAGCCTGCACCTAGAGCCCCTGTCAATCCAGCAGCTTCTAGAGAGGCCAGGAAAGGAAAAATACGAGTAATTGAAATTGTGGCTTTGAATCAGGATTGCCTGTGCATTTATTCTCTCCAGACAAATTCGCTTTTTTGTTAAATGAGTACATAGAAATGGAGTTTCTGTAATCGCTCAGATCCTAAACTGCTAAAATAGTGAACTTTTGCGCTTACTGCCCACACGTCCTACAATCTGGGGTTTCAAAAACGTAAATCATACTACTCCTAATGTTATTTTTAATACAAGAGTGGACAGCAAACACCGAAAAAACGTATGTCCACCCATCAATATGAAAATTCTGAGTTACTGAGTATTCCTGGTCTGGATAAACAACACACTTATTTGAACTTCAAAGAATTATGATGCTTTTGGGCAGTTCAAAAGGTGCAATGCATAGATCACTTAGATCACTGACGTTACGAGATGTTAATTTACTCACAGCCGTGGATGTGGAGAAGTCCTGCAAAACCCAGAGTCATAGTTTTCACAACTGTGGCTCCAAAGTAGAGTGAACATGATAAACAATTCTTGAATCTTAGCAAATTGATGTGGTAATTAAATGAGAGATGGAAGGTGATTAGAAGGTAAGGATGAATAAGATGAGGCTAAGGATAAAAGAAAAGGAAAGATAAAACAAAAGAATGATAAGGAAAGGGGTTGATGAAATTGGAGTAAAATAGTGAGTAGAAGACAAGAGAAATATAATGACGGAGATGGTACAACAGGCAATAATGGCGAAAAAAGATAACGAAGATGGTGTGAGAAGTAGATGAAGGGGAATGTAAGAGGAGCCTAAGGAAGTAGGATGACGGAACAAGATGTAGAAAAATGATAGGCAAAGACGGTGAAGCAAGTCAGGGGAAGCATAAGGATTTACTTAGTGGGGAACAGTGGGATGTGAGTAGATGGACAAAAGTAGGGAGAGGATTAGGATAAGAATAAGGATTATGAGGTAGGAAGGTGGTCAGAGAGGAGGGTGATGAACAATTGATGAGTAATGGTCGAGGAACTAGAGAAGGAGTGTGAAGAGACTGCAGGTGGTGGTAGAAAAGAAGGAAGAGGAGAGTGATAGGGAAGCAGAGTGATGCAGAAAGAGGGGGCTAAGTGAATGGGAGATACTAGTGAGAGAGAGGAAGAGAAGTGGACACGGTGATCTATAGTGATGATGCCAAAGACACTCAGATGAGGAAAAAATGAGTTTATTGACAGCTTCCCAAGTACGTGGCTTTCCTCCTTCCACCACAGATCCACCTGACACAGATGGAATCCATGCAACCTGAAACTCTAATATGATATAGCTGTGGAACCCAAGTGAAGGAAACGTGTTTACGGCATAACACATCTCCTTCCTTTAGAATAAAAAGAATACAGTAAGGAGGGTAACTCCATTACGGAAAACAAGGGAATATAAAGGAACCATAATAAAAAGTACACTATATTTACTTAATAGAAAAATATACATATCACTCAGAATAGAATAGAGGAAACAAAGTCTCAATGTATATGTACATCTTAAAAGTTACAATCAAGTCAAGGTGACTAAGATCCTCTTAGTAAACAAGGAAAGCAAGTCCTGCAACACATTATTTCTCAACGTAATCCCTCAAGTATACAGGTGGTCTGCTACTTTTCCGACTTCTAATCAATGAATACTCACCCCCATCTCTACAACCATCACCAACACAATTTCCTCTTCCTTCCTTTCTGCTTCCAATCTTGTCACTGTCCTCCATTATTAAAAACCCACTAATTGCACTATTAAGATGGCTTATGAGCAAATCGTTCTCACCACCTTTCAGGTATAACGCAACTCCCCTCTTGTTCCATTTGTCACAGTTCTCAAGCACAACATGGCAATCATGAACTGTCAATAGCTCTAAGGGGTCTCCAATATTTGGACAAACCTGACTCTGCTCATTCTTTCTTGATCTCAACCCAATCTCCTGCGTCTACTTTGTTTTTTCTGACACATTCCATCCTCGTTGATCTTGGCCGTACCTCCCTGCATCAACAACCAAGCAGAAATAAATTTGGTCCCTAGCTTTCTTCCCCTCATGCATTCAAAGGGAGATATTTTGGTCACTCCATACTCTGTAGAGCAACATTTGCACACTAATTCATTAACCATTCTCTCCACATCTTTACCGCTTTGGAGTCCCATAAAAACAATTCACCAATCGTTAGCCCTCTTTACAAGACCATTACCATGTGGGTTGTATAGAGTAGTGTGTTTGTATTTGATACCACATTTTCCTAAAACTTCCTTCATCTCATGATACGTAAGTGTAATAATTATCATGGGAAATCCCTCTTCATGAAACACTCTTTCTAACACCAAAATGGTATTTTTTTTGTTACCACATTCATCTGTAACCACCAGCTACTTTAAATGGATATCAATCATGACAAGGGCGTATTTCAAGTCAGAGCTGAAGTCATGCATGGGCCCTATAAAATCAATGTAAATGCTACACCACGATTTTCCAGGCTCCTCCACGTGTCCTCCTTCAGATTGCACTCATGTCTTCAGCCTCTTCTCACTCTCTTTGCATTAATGGCACCTAAACACTCAACATGTGATATCTTCATCCATCCTAGGCCAACAAACTTGTTCCTGCAACCTCTTTTTACCTTGAGTTTGTCAGAGTACATTTCCTCATTGTTCCCCTTAAAATACATTTTAGTCAAACAATTGTGAACCAGGTATTGGTTGAAAAACTATCCACCACATCACAAGTCCAGTCACAACCTAAGACCTGTTCACTTAGCCTATTCAGAAGCACGCTAGATGTTTGCACAGGTTGCAAATTTTGATTGCTCTTTCAATGGTTATCTCACTTTTTTGGAGTGAATTTATAGATGTAGTGGCTAGCTACAACTCTAAATAGAGACAAAGGCCCTCATTACGACCCTGGCGGTGGGTGATAAAGTGGTGGTGATAACGCCAACAGGCTGGCTGCCAAAGTATGACCATGGTGGTGATAACTCCCATAGACAGCCAATGTACCACACCAACCGCCACAGTGGAAACAGTAGCCACCATGGTGGCAGCCGCCAACAGCCAGACGGGAGACAAAGTACAGCCCACCATATCATGACACTGCAATCCGCCACCTTTTCCGGGGCAGTACCAACACCAACAAAAGCCTGGCGGAAACAGAGCTCAGAAGTGAAAGGACTCACCATTGGAGACACAAGGAAGCATCACGTCGCAATGGAATACAAACTACAAGTTTTCCCGATGATCTTCTACTTTATGCTCCACTTGGAACATCAACCCCGACAAAAGACGATGACGATGGGTACAGGCGGATAGCACACAAGGGAGGGAGGGAGGAAAACGAGAGTGACATACACACGCACAACACACACCAGACACACAACAAGCTGCACATGTAAACCAATCGCACAAGACATACAGCAGAATAATACACAGACCATAATGCTGGAGAGACGACAATGTATTAGTAGAGCAAAATTCACCATACGAACCAAATGTATACAAATGTCCACAAAGGGCCAGTGCCCAGTCCAAAGTCATGAAGGCACACAAGGCCACAGGGCACATTTCAAGGTCCAACATGTTCCCTGACAAAGCAGGAGAGAACACTGCAGGTGCATCATTTTGCAAGTGGGAAGGCACCTCAGTTGGGGGGAGCACCTCAGCTGAATACGGCAAAGTTCCCACTGGGTCTGGAGGGGGCAACATGCCCATTGCTTTTTCCTGGGGAGTGCAAGGCCACAGTCTCTGGAGTGGGTGACTTGCCCACTGATTCTGAAGGGGACAGCCTGCACAGTAGCCCCTGGAGGGTGGACTACATGGCGTCCGCCGGCGGTGATGGCTGCACTGTGGTGGTGGTTGGAGGAAGCTCCTGGGCAGCCCCTGCTCTCACTGATGGCTGCATTGTGGTGGTGCCTGGAGGAGGCTGCTGGGCAGCCCCTGCATTCACTGATGGCTGCACATCCACAGCTGGTGGTGGGAGCCCCGTGACAGCTGGTGGTGGTGGCAGTGGTAGCCTGACAGCTTCCACTGGCATAGAGTATCTCCTCCTGTTCATGGGTCAGGGATCCCTTATCCTTCCTAGCAGGGGTGGATGGTCTCTTCCCCTCCCTGCCTGGTGGTGCAGGCTCCTTCCCCTTCTTCACAGCTGGTGCAGGCTCCTTCCCCTTCTTCACAGCTGGTGCAGGCTCCTACCCCTTCTTCACAGCTGGTGCAGGTCCCTTCCTCTTCATCACAGCTGGTGCAGGACTCTTCCCTTTTATCCCTGGTGGTGCTGGCTCCTTCCCCTTCAGTGTCGCAGGTCTGGTATCCTTACCACCATGAGTAGGTGGTGCAACCACTGTCCCTGTGGACTGCTTGGCTGAGGTGCTGGACTGTGTCCTTGGTACCCTGCCCATATGTGCCGAATGGGGGAAGGGGTAGGGAAGAAGTCAATTTGGGAATGGAAAAGCTTTTTAGGGACATTGGGGAGGTAGGAGGGATGAGTAATGGGAGTGGAGGATGAGGGAGTGGTTGTTCGAGGTGTATGTCTGCTGGATTTGGGTGCGGGTGCATGGGCTGTATGCTGATGTGAGGTCGATGGCTATTGGATGTCTGAGTGCTTGCATTTGTGTCCTTTAGGAGTGGGGACAGGCACGGTGGTAGAGGACACAGAGGACGCATGCATGGCTGTTGTGAAGGTGTCTGCCAGTGAGGTGTGCGTTCTGCTTGGTGTGGTGATGCTGATAGTTGATGTAGATGTAGTGCATGCAGGTGAAGTTGACTGGGAGGGAGGTGGAGGAGGAGGACGGGGAGACAGTGGAGGCTGTGGATGTTGTTGTGTCTGCAACGGTGTGGTGCTTGTCACTCGTGTGTTGGCTTGTGTGCATGCTGGTCTGTCTGTGTGCTTGGGATGGGTTGGGGTTGAGGAGAGTGGGCCTGGGAATTAGAAGTTGGAGGAAAGATGGTTGAAACAGGGACAATGGAGGAGGCCATAGCCTGAATCGATCTCTGTTGGACCGCCAAACCACCATAAATGCCCTCTGGGAATGCATTGCATTGCTGCATCTGGGATGCCAGCCCCTGGGTGGCAATCACAATGGTTGATTGCCCTACAGAGATGGATCTCAGGAGGTCAATAGCCTCCTCACTCAGGGCAGAAGGGCTCAATGGGGTGGGGCCTGAGGTGCCTGGGGCAAAGGAGATGCCCACCCTCCTGGGTGAGCGGGCACGGCAATTCGCTGAGGGGCTACTGGGAGGGCAGTGCTGGTATGGGGGTGACAGCTGTACCTGCAGCTGGGGTGGATAAAGAGGTGTCCACCACCACCAGGGAGCTCCCATTGGAGAAGGTATTAGAGTCTGTGTTGTCCCCTACAGTCTCCACAGTGGTGCTCCCCTCGCTCTCCGTCCCACTTGTTCCCTCGGCGTCGGTAGACTCTGCCTCCAGGGTCCTGTGGGATGCAGCTCCCTCTGTCACTCCTCCGCCAGATGATGCTAATGCACACAAGGACAGGATGACAAAAGAAGAAAGAGGGGGAGCGAGACAAAGGATACACTGGGTCAATGACTGTAACAACAACACGGTTGGTGTACACAGCACCCTCACACACAGGGAACAGGGCTACGCACTACGCATTGCACTACCAGGGAAATGACTAGTCACCAAGGCATAAGGAGGAGCACAAATCGCCACACCTGGGACCCACGCTACATTGTCTGGCCTGGCCTTAGGGGCACCCACTAACACACAACCACCACCCGAATGCCACCCCACCAGCAATAAGTTGTAATGATACCCACTGTACTCGCCTCCTTGTGGCTGCTGTGATTCCCTCAAGCACCCATCCAGCTCAGGGTATGCCACCGCCAGTAAGCGGGCCATCAGGGGCATCAGGGTCTGACAGGCACCCCTTCCTCGTTGGGAGGCCATCCCCAGCTGGGCCTCTGCGGTCTTCTGAGCACAGTGTCTCAGGTCCTCCTGCCGTTTCTGACAGTGGGTGCTCTGCTTTTCATAGACCCCCAGGGTCCGCACCTCCTTGGCCATGGCACACCATAATCCCTTCTTTTGATGGGCGCGGACCTGCAGAGGTAATACATACAGGAGAACTCCAAAAAACAAACAGTCCAGCCTGTCACACACATGGCCCACCATGCCCGATTCCATCACCATTGGCACACACACATAGGCCAGCTCACAATATGTGCACCACCAACAGACAATCCCCCCACCCCCCACCCACAATGCCTTCACACACATCTCCATGGGAGGGAGGTGGACGAGGAGGAGGAGGCAGTGGATGTTGGTGTGTCGGCATCTGGATGGTGCTTGTGTGAGTGCCTGGGGGATGAATTGGGGTGCTTGTGTTTGCCTGAGCCACTTCTGTGTGTTGATTTGGGTGCATGCAGGTCTGAATATGTGCTTGGGATAGGCTGGGGTTGAGGGGAATGGGACTGGGTAGAGGAAGTTGGAGGGGGGAGGCTGGAGACAGGGACAAAGGCTGCCATCAGTAAGTTGGCCAGAGCCTGGAATGCTCTCTGTTGGGCCGCCAAGCCAGAGTAAATGCCCTCCAGGTTTGCATTTGTTTGTTGCAAATGCCCTGCTAGACCCTGGATGGCATTCAGTATGGTTGACCAACAGAGAGGGATCTCAGGAGGTCAATAAATAGCCTCCTCACTGAGGGCAGCAGGGCTGACTGGGGCAGGGCCTGAGGTGCCTGGTGTGAAGGAGATGCCCAACCTTCTGGGTGAGCGGGCATGGAAAACACGCTGAGGGGCCGCTGGGAGGGTGGTGCTGGTACAGGGGGTGGCGGCTGTACCTGTAGTTTGGCACAGAGGTGTCTGCCACCGCCAGGGAGCTTCCATCGGAGGAGGTGTCGCTGTCAGAACTGTCCCCTCCTGTCTCCGTCGTGGTGCTCCCCTCACCCTCCATCCCACTGGTGCCCTCACCGTCAGTGGATTCGGCCTCCAGGCCCATGTGGGATGCAGCTCCCTCCGTCGCCGGTGCCTCTGCTCCTCCGCCAGATGATGCTAATGTACACAAGGACAGGGTGACAAAACAAAAAGGGTGGGGAAGAGACAGAGGATACACTTGGTCAATGCCAGCAACAACACTACCGTTGGTGCATACAACTCACAGGGAACAGCCCTATGCACTAGGCCATGCACTACCAGTTACTACGCTAGTCACCAGGCCATGGGGTACAATGCCTAACGCCATTAGCTGCACACCTGAAACCCACAGGACCCTGCCCAGTAGTATATGCCCACTAGCATTATTGGGTTGGCATGCATCTGAGCTTGTCCATCATGGAACCTACCCTGCCATGTTCACCTTGGCATAGGGGCACCCACAGACCCATATGCCCCACCCAGGTAACACCTTAACGCGCGCAAAGTCATGATTCTGAATCTGTGCTCACCCCTTTGTGGCTGCTGTGATGCCTTCAAGCGCCCCCATCCAACTCCGGATTGGCTACACCAGGATGCGGAACATCGGGGGGTCAGGATACGATGGGCACCCCTTCCTCGTTGGGAGGCCATACCCAGCAGGGCCTCCGCTGTCTTCCTTGCCCAGCGGCGCAGGTCATCCCACCGTTTTCGACACTGGGTGCTCCACCTGTCAAAGACCCCCAGGGTCCACACCTCCTTGGCGATGGCACGCCAAATATCCTTTTTCTGATGGGCGCTGACCTGCAGAAAAAGAAACATAAGAAAAGGTATTATTCATACCGTCCGGACTGCTATACTCATGGCCCACCATATCCCTTCCATCCCCGTAAGCACAGACATGGCCCACCGAACATGCAGCACTCTGCCCAGCACCCCTCAGCCCCCCCCCCCACACGAGGCTTACACACACAGCACTCCATACATTCATGCCCCACGCATTGTGCTCACAGTGTACTCACCTGTTTGTCTGGAGGACCATCAAGTAAAGGGTAGTGGGGTAGGACCCCATCCACTAGTCTCTCCAACTCCTCAGAAGTGAAGGCAGGGGCCCTTTCCCCAGACACTCGAGCCATGATCGCTTCCAGACACAGGTCACAGCAACACTTGCAGTGTAGGTCCTCTCCTGTTGAAGGTCAGGTAGCGAGTGAACAGATAGAAAATGACGGTCACGTCCATGGCGGTGTGTACCGTCACCGCCGGCGTACATCACCATTGACTCCTGGAACCCGTACGCCCCAATGATAACCAATGATGTGTTGCTCGGTGGTCATCGACCGCCTCCCGCAACGGCACACATGCCAGTGGAATGACCTCATTTCCACTTGTCCGTCCTCACAGGTCAGGCAGCCGCCATTTCAGGGGGGCACAGGCTATGGTACCTAACTGCGTCACAGCAGACATAGGCACATCAATGGAACTACACATTCACATACTGTTTCTTTAAAAAAAAAAAGGACTATTAATCAGACTATATGTTTGAATATGACCATCTGCTCACTGTTTTTCACCCTAGAGTTCAACCGCTGAAGATGAATAGGAGATGGAGACATACCACTGTGTACCTACCCCTGGTGGACCTTGCGACAATGGAGGACAGGCACATTATCCTAACCTACAGACTTAATAGGGCCACAATCCAAGAGCTGTGCACCCAAATGCTAGCCAGACCTGACTTCAGCTATCCCCTACCCCACAGGTATCCCCCCTCTAGTGCAGGTCCTGTCAGTGCTCCATTTCTTGGTAAGTGGTTCCTTCCAAGCGACAGTGGCTACAGCATCAGGGATGTCACAGCCTATGTTCTCAAACGTGCTGACCAGAGTGTTGTCTACCCTGATGAAACACATGCGCAGCTACATCGTATTCCCCCAGGTGGAGGATTTAGCCACAGTGAAGGCTGACTTCTATGCAATGGGACATATCCCCAACATCATTGGTGCTATTTATGGCACACATATTGCCTTTGACCCACCCCAGAGAAATGAACAGGTGTTCAGAAATCGAAAGCTCTTTCACTCTCTGAATGTGCAGATGGTGTGTTTGGTGGACCAGTACATCTCCCATGTCAATACAAAGTATCTTGGCTCTGTGCATGATGCCTTTATCTTGAGGAATAGCAGCATCCCACATGTGATGTCTCAACTCCAGAGGCACAGGGAGTGGCTAATAGGTGAGCCCCTGGTCCCCACCGAGTTGATGTAGGTATGTGGGTGTGGGGTTGGCCCTAAAGGTGAGTGTCTGGCTAACAGGTATCCCTCGATATTTACAGGTGACTCTGGTTACCCCAACCTCTCATGGCTACTGACCCCAGTGAGGAATCTCAGGACAAGGGCAAAGGAACGTTACAATGAGGCACATGGGCATACAAGGAGGATCATTGAGCGCACCTTTGGCTTCCTGAAGGCCAGGTTAAGGTGCCTCCATCTGACAGGTGGATCCCTGTGTTACTTACCCGAGAAGGTCTGCCAGACAGTGGTGGCATGCTGCTTGTTGCACAACCGGGCCCTCAGACACCATGTACCTTTTCTGTGGGAGGAGGAGACTGGAGATGCCCCTGTGGCAGCAGTGGACCCTGAGGACAGTGAGGATGAGGAGGCAGAGGATGAGGATGTGGATAACAGAACAATAGTGATCCGTCAGTACTTCCAATGACACACAGGTGAGACAGAGCAACTTCACATTTCTATGACTACTGTTGTATTCTGTGTGGCAGTGGCATGCTGGCATTACCCACTTGTTACCTCTACTTACTGTCACTTACGGATTATCATTTTACAGATGTTGGTGATATGACAACAATGTCCTGATATGATCACTACAGTCAGCAACAGGTCATTCATTTAATGTTCTCACTATGTACAGTTCATTTGCAATGGACGTAGCTTTTTTCAATCAATACAAATTTTCAATACATGAAATACTAGTAGTTGAGTTTTATCCAAGGGTGTTTATTGTAGTGCTAAAAAATTGAGGGGAAAGCGCAATGGAATGGGGTGATGATGGAGGAAAGTCCAGGGTATTGTTCCAATATGTTTGTAGCACAGGTGCAGTGTCCAAGGGGACATAGGAAGGGGAGCAATGGCAGTTCAAGGTGGACAAGGTGACTGATTGGGACAC
The DNA here is from genome assembly GCF_031143425.1 of Pleurodeles waltl. Lineage (NCBI taxonomy): Eukaryota > Metazoa > Chordata > Amphibia > Caudata > Salamandridae > Pleurodeles > Pleurodeles waltl. The sequence goes on along the minus strand of NC_090445.1, from coordinate 1,575,235,639 downwards.
AAGGGGGACAATCAGGAAAGTCTCATTTCCTGGCTGTGGTCTTGGCAAGTGTCTCTGGCTTCTGTCTGGGTCGCAGGGAAAGTTTGCGGGGTGGTTCACCTTCTGCAAGGGGAGGGATACTGGTGGCCTGTGGGTCCTGTGGCGGGCCTCCTGGCCACTAGGGGCAGCGAAAGTGGAGGGCTGTTCAGTTGACTGGCTAGTGGTAGGGGCCCGCTGATGTACTGTTGCCTCCCTCATCATGTTGGCCATGTCTGCCAGCACCCTTGCTATGGGGATCAGGGTGTTGTTAATGGCCTGCAAGTCCTCACTGATCCCCTGATACTGTCCCTCCTGCAGCCGCCTGTTCTTCTGCACATTGTCAAGGATCTGGCCCATCATGTCCTGGGAATGTTGGTAGGCTCCCAGGATCTCGGAAAGTGTATCCTGGAGAGTCGGTTCCCTGCTCCTGTCCTCCCCCTTTCGCACAGCAGTCCTCCCACAGTCCCTGTTGGCCTGTGCCTCTGTCCCCTGAACAATGTGCCCACTGCCACTGACCCCAGGTCCCTGATCGTCTTAGGGGCGAGGTGTGGCCTGGGGTCCCTGTACAGGTGGGCTATACTGCTGATTGATGTGTCCTGGGGACAGAGGTGTGGGTACGCTGGGTGGGTGATGTGGTGTTGGTTCCTGATGGGGTTAGCTCTGTGGTGGTCTGTGAGTGGGCTTGGGTGACCGGCTGTCCAGTGGTCCCTGATGGGCCAGGTAAGTCCTCCAGATCCAGAAGTCCAGAGTTACTGTCATCACTGGGGGTCTCTTCTGTTGAGGGACTGGATAGTGGTGGCACCTCCTCTCCACTGACAATGGCTGGGGTACCTGTGGGGATGTAAATGATGTATTATGCTCCAAGTGTATGACATTTGTACTTCCCTAACTTCCCCTCTATGGTTGATGTTGCCCTGCCAGGTTTTCCTTGTGTATGGTGATATATATTGGGGGATTGTTAGTCTCCATATGCTATGCATGCTTTAGTGATGGGTGTCAATGCAGGGCTGGGAGGAGTGTCAATGCATTGGTATGGCATGCAGTGCTTGGCATTGGGATTAGTGAGATGTGTAGGTGCAGTGTGCGGGATGGAGTTGAGTAATGGGAATGAGGGTTTGGGTGTGAGATGGCATGCAGGTATGGGGGGTGATAGATAGTAAATATTGAATTATCAGTGTTCACTCCTCCGGCAACTCCAGCGAGTCCCTCAGGATGCAGTATTGCCAGTACCTGCTCCTCCCATCCTGTGAGCTGTGGGGGAGGAGGTGGGGGTCCACTCCCAGTCCTCTGTATGGTGAACTGGTGTCTTGCTGCTATAGAACGTACCTTCCCCCGTAAGGTCCTTCCACCTCTTCCTGATGTCATCCCTTGTTCTTGGGTGCTGTCCCACATCGTTGACCCTGTCCACGATTCTCTGCCATAGCTCCATCTTCCTTGCTATAGATATCTGCTGTACTTGTGCTTCAAACAGCTGTGGCTCTACCCTGACAATTTCCTCCACCATGACCCTTAACTCCTCAGTGAAACAGGGGTGCCTTTGTGGTGTCATGGGTGTTGTGTGATGTGTGTTGGTGAGGGTATGTTGGGTAATGTGGGGTGTGTGATGTAGAGTGCATGAGGGGTGTATGGGTGTAAGTGGTGTGTGTGTCTAGTTGTCTCTGTGCTCTTCTTCTCAGTCTCCTGGCAGCAATTGTTGTTTGTAAAGGGTTGTGGGTATTGTGGGTGTGTGTTTTATAGAGGTTTGGCTGTGTGGGTGTATGAGTGTCAGGTGTGTGTTTTTAGTATTGGCCAATGTGGTGTTGTTCTGTATGTGGGTGTCCATTGTGAGCACGGCGCTATGTACCGCTAATGGTTTACCACTGTTGAATGTCCGCTGTGGTGATTCGTGGATCATAATGTGATGGGTGTTGTTTTGCTGGCGTAACGGCATGGGTTTTGAGACCGCCACTTTATCAGTGACCTTTGGTCTAGCAGATTTGTGTATGTGGCTGTATTCTGTCAGATTGGTGTGTGTGTGTGTCATAATGTGGTCAACAGATATCTGCCACCGCGGCCATACTTTGGTGGCCGTCAGCGTGGCGGTAAGAGGGATTTACCGCCAGTGTCATAATGAGGGCCAAAGCTCCTTATTATCTCCTTAAAATATCAGTGGCCCTTAGCCTTTTGAGATAGTGTGCCTACTCAAGATCACACTCTATGAAATCTAGGCTTTGGTGCCTCCACTGTTCAAAATGTTGAGCCACCAGTAAAAACAGGTACAAGGCAGCTGTAATGTTTTGATGCTTTTTACCTCTAAAGGGGACAATTGATGGATTGAGGCTATGTGTGAGTCTTTAAAGACCAGAGCCCTAAGCATAAATCTTTTGTCTTTGAGAAATCACAAAGGAAAATCCACACAAGACAACTTTCTAGGTACAAATCAAGGAGGTTTATTTACAAATTAATGAACAATACATAGGCAAAATGCATTTGTTAGTCCATTAAGTCGAAGTGCAAATAATTGTAAAATCATTGGCAGCAGAATCTGAACTACAAGTTAAAGCTGAAGCCAGAAACGTTTACAGTCCAACAAAAGGCAAATGAAAAATAAAGAGCATTTGTCATAAGGACTGCTCAATTAACAGAAGAGAAAGAACATGGAAATATCCGAAGTGCAGAATGATAAACAGACAAGCATAGTGTCTGCTCTTTAAACGGGCCAGATAAATTCTTGGCTTGTTTCCCAAATTACAATTTTTTACACTCTTTTCGACTTAGAAACTGAGCAGTCAGTCACTGTGGTGTGAACACATCACATAGCAATTTCAACTTTTGCTCTGTATCTAATGAATAAACCTCTATTATGCTATGAAAGAACACAAAGGCATACAACACCGCTGGTACTGCTAAATGAAATTGGTTTCAACTTGTATACACTTCTAAATCTGCCTACTCCAGCAACATTCGGGAACAACAAACAGAAATTAATACATTTTATAAATAATAGAGTGCTAACAACACCATAGTACAAACTGAAATACATGCATTTATTTAAAAAGCTGAAGGTAAAAACCACAGCTTCATAGTGCACAGGCAGAAAATATGATTACAGACTCTGCTGGTCGCACCCATCTAAAATGTGCATTTTGAAAACCTGGCTAGGCCTAGTCCAGCTAAATTAACACTGAGGTCAAATTAAGCACAGTGTAAGCATTGCATTTGCGACTTTTAAGTATTAATTAAAAGTGCAAAATTATTTATCGTGGAACTTGCGCCCACAAGTGCAAAGTATGATTACGCACACCAGTGCATCCACACAAGCACACATACATCCACTCAAACTGTAGCAATTCAAGCTTCCTTTACATAAATAAAATTCTTATCCAATAGGAAGCAGCAGTGAAGGTGAGGCTGACAGAAGAGGGAGGGTTGGAGTGGTTCAAGGGTGACGTGGAGCGAGAGGATGGTGAAGTGGAGAGAGGGGTAGGTGAAGGAGAAGGAAGGGGGTGAAGCAAAGAGAACAGTGGAGAAGAGAGAAGGAGGATGGGGAGGCAGAGGAGTGCAAGTCAGGAAGACGGGAGCAGAGGCAGACAGTGAGAAGAGAGCGAGGCATGGAAAGAAAAGAGCGGTGGAGAGAGAAGGGTGAGGTGAAGATAAAAGAGTGGGGAGGACAGCGAGGAGGAGGATCTTCAGTGTGAGGTTGGGTTGGAAAAGTGGAAAGTAGAGGATGGTGAAGTGGAAAGAGAGGAGGACATGCAGCGAGAGAGGAGGATACGGTGGAGAGAGGTGCTGAAGAAGAGAGAGAGAGGATTGTGAGGTGGAGAGAGAGGAACATGAGGCTGGATGAAGCAGAAGGTGATGTGAGTGGCAGAGCTGGGTGACGGAGAGAGAAAAGAGGTTGGGACAGAAAGAGAGGAGGGTAATGCAGAGGGAAAGGAGGGAGTGGCAGAGAGAGCAGAATTGGTAAAGAACATATGCACAAGCCCACAATACAGAGTTAAAACTAGTAGACCGGACCCCATCAGTAGGTACAGTATGCATGCCATTCCCCTACAAGACAATAGGTCATGCCTAGACCCATCTCTCAGACACCGAAGAGACGCTGGGCAACCCCATACATCTTCTTGGCGCGCCCCAGCTTCTTCGTGTCCCTCCCAAATCCTAATCCCGGAGCCAGGCCTTCTGCCAGCCATGAAGGTGCTGATCCACGGTGCTCAATTTCAGATGGCGGATGCTGGTGGGGCCCACCGGCGCTCTTTTTTTGGGGATCTGCCCGAATGTTTCCACATCAATCTCTGATCCTCAGCAAGATTCTGAAAAACAAAGGGAAAATAAAGAGGAGAAGAAAGACAGACAAAGCGTGACAAAGGAAGAAAGTAGGTTAACCTGCAAGAGTGAGATAAAGTGTCCGGTGGTTTTAGATGAGGCGTGAGGTGGAATCAGGCCTACGCAACATTCGATAGCGCTGGCTGTGAGTTTCTGAGCAAAACTTAGGACCCTGGCACATTTTCTTTTACAAACCAAGCACTGGTAATACAGATGCTGGCCTACTTATACTGGAGCTCAGGCCTATGCGTTTACTGCTGTGGCCTCTGACTGGCAGAATGTGTTTTCTTTCATTTCTAGTTCTGATGGAATGTGATCGCTCAGACTCCGATAACAATGGCCATTGAATTTAAAGGACTTTGTCTTCTCCCAGCTGCACTAGCCAGCAGCTCGGAAAGCAAACAAGGAAATAGATAAACGTGACGTCACACCCCTGTGACTCAGGGGTGAATAATGCAGCTAACACGCTGTTCATTCCACAAATACCAGCCCTAAAAATCTATTTTTAGGCAGAGTATATATAGTCCAGCCCGACTCACCACACTAGGATGACAGAGTTTCTTTGTCACCACTGCGTTGTTGTTGAGGGTACAAAGGTGGGGCTGGAGGGGTCAATTTGTGCCACCCAGATCAGAACACTTCTGATAGGAGAGAGCGATTAGAAACAAATGTTTGACATCTGCAGCTCTGTCACGTAAACAGAGTAATTGCCTGCCCCACCCTTTCTGCCGCCCGGCCAACAAGCGAGGGTGTGGCAACAACTGCATAGCAACAGCAGGTGTCTCTTGGCATCCGGAGCTCTTGTATTATGCTATGTTGTCAGCATTTGGGTAACAGATTTCACAGAGCGCTCGTGCCAGGCCGTGGGAGACGGAGCACATAAGTGCAGTGCTTAATTTGTAAATAAAAACGTGCCGGTGCCGTAAACTCTCCTCTGAAACACGGCTCCTGCAATTAAATATGCGAGCACGGAATACTGAGGCAGCGTAATCCTGAAGCTATCTCGGGCCTCTTTATTCCGTTTACAATACAGGCACTCCCTGTCCCTTCAGCTCACTCTTGCAGCTTTCTGTTTTCTCTCTTTGAGACGCTTTTCCGTTTTTCTCTTCCTTCGTCTTTCCCATGTGTGTCTTTAACTCACAGTAAATGCTTCAGGAACAAAAATAAGTGCCGGCTCTAAAAAATAAGCCCGCACCGGAAAACATCGGCTCAAATTATGTCCTGCATACGTGGCTGTCAGTGCTGCAGAAGGTGCAGCGGCACCGGCGTCCCAGGACGTGAGTGTAGCGTCGTACCCGTGATAAAACGGAGTCGTGCACAGTACAATTGCAGTACAGTGTTACTGAAGCCACCCCTCCCGCGGTGCATTTGTGTTGTGACCCGTGTGTCATGTGTGAAATGCAATAAATAGGACGTGGCCAGCGGGTGTGGTCAGACTGCGAGAAAGATGACCAAGAGAAGTAACCGCCACCGCCGAGGTTCTGCTCAGTAAAACTTCACAGTGGGCCTCCCGACTCTTTTATGTTGTGCCAGCGTGCTGCAATCAAGCGCATCAGTCAACAGTGTGTCTGTAGACACGACAGTGAGAAGCCCACTGCACCCGAGTTGAGGGGCTGAGAGACAGATTTTCTATTCCCTCTCACCACTGCTACGTCACCATGAGGCGGGGCGCTTAGATGATGTGGGATGCCTTGAGCACAGTTTTGGAATCTGGCTGGTGTAAGTGGCAATGCTGAGGTTTCATCGTACCCACTCGGTGTAACAAATCTGTTTGCGGAATGTTTTCGTTTTAATGGGAAGGCCACAGCGAGGTGTAATTGTGTTTGGACTTCAGTAGTGTTTTTTGAGTCGTGCATTTGCGTCTGGGAGAACGAATCCTAGGACATGTTTTAATCCATTTGTTTTATACATGAGAGAAGGAAACTGATGCATTTTTAGGTCAGGTCTTTGAGATAGCTTTAATTGTCTCGCCAAACAATTTAAAAATAATAATACATAACATACATACACACAGGGGCTTTTGGTCAGCAGGCTTTATCCATTGTTCGGTTAAACTGTCATTCACATGTTGCTTCCGCACATCAAATCAAACCGAATTGGGCAACAGATCAGCCAATTTTACGCATAGGTTCCCTTCACTCGCAGTGTCTGTGCAAAGCCTTTGCACATTATTGAAATCTGCTTAAAACAGTTCCGTTGTCTTAAGTGACAAAGCTGGTTCAAAGTATACTTTGTGTTTATTTATTTATTTTATTTCACCATCCATTACATGCCAGCTATTTTTCTTGCCAGCACTTTGGCTGCCCAGTAGATGGGAATTTATTTTCTGTTTGCTTTCTTAAGTTGTTGTTATAAAGTGGAGAAATTGTAAGATTGTAGTTGCCTGTGATTTGCGTACTTAGGTAAGTGGTGATTCATTCTTGTCTATGTCACAAACAGTAACAGTTAAAAAATACATGGCACAGCTGGAATGCTTGTTATTTTAAAACAGCAATCGTAAAACAGCCACAGCACTGAATATATTTGCATTTACATTTGTATTGCAAGCATATGGTGACCATGACTAGGTGGCCGCATACCAGCCAGCCTGCCAGCGAGAGACCAACTGGTTGTGTTAGTGCTTATTTGTTTATTCATAGACACAAACAACCAGTCACTAAAACTAGTGAAAGCTAAAGGCATATTCACTTGAACAATTATATGCTCTCTATTGGAATCAACAATCTCGATCTACAATAATATTGCATCTCCTTCATAGTGTCCCGGTACCTCATCGTGGTCAGTCTCTCTCTTTTTACACACCACATTATGTTGTACCCGTACAACTATTCTTATGAACCACGAGGGAGCTACACTATCCTGTTCAATAAATGCTCAAATGGTTTATACCAAAGATAGGGCCTGATTCTAACTTTGGAGGACGGTGTTAAACCGTCCCAAAAGTGGCGGATATACCACCTACCGTATTACGAGTCCATTATATCCTATGGAACTCGTAATACGGTAGGTGGTATATCCGCCACTTTTGGGACGGTTTAACACCGTCCTCCAAAGTTAGAATCAGGCCCATAATGTCTTGCTGATCAACATAAATTAAACTATGATTTTGCCATTTGGCCATAGAGCATGCATGCCGGTTTTGTTGGTGATTGGACACACAGTGCATGGTGTGTATCGAACCCTTACCTGTATGGGGCTGTGCATGAACATGGTGGTTATCAAAACAGGACAACCCCATGGGGGAGCACTCTATCCTTTTCACTAGTTAGGTTTGGGGTCTCACTTGCTAGTTATACCGCTGCCCACTACTCATAGTTGAAAGAGGGCGTACTTGACATCTCTATCTGCCCTAGCTCCATTGATCTTGTGTTTGGCCTTCTATTGCTTAGAACCTCATTCAGAAGAAGGAAAATTAGAATAACACAGTGCATTGAAAACTGCTTCTCCAATATGAATTTTCAACTGGGCAGCATTATAATCAACATATTCAAATGCTGTTTTAAGAGATTGATGTCTATTGGTTTTCTTCTGGTTTTCTGTGAGTATTGTAAACAATGTAAATGATTTATATGTATCCTTACTCATTAAAAACTCCTGCCTTGCTGTGATAAACTTGTTTTTAGATTCTGTTTAGGACTCAAAAGTTGCTCTTGTATGATGTAATTAGTATGTATGATTTTAAATGGTGTTTAATTATAAGAAATTGGATTATTGGTTTAGGGCGGTGGCACTTCTCAAGAAACAACCACAATCCTTCCGAGTGTGAACCACAAAACTCACTAAATTAACCTTTGCTTAACTCTGTGTCAGCTTGACACAAAAGCAGTCAGGCTTAACTTAGAGGCAACGTGTAAACTATTTATACAGCAAACAAATAGTAATAAAGTGAAAATTCAACACAAGAAAAATCCCACACCAATTTAAAACAAGCATTGGCAAAGTAAGGCGGTCTCGCCAATGTGAGAGCTATTAACTTTGTCAGTGTCTTTTAGCCATGTTGTACAGCAGCATGGCTAAAAGAAAAGAAAAACATGGTATAACGCGGCCAGTGTAGGTCGCGTCATAGCGCTGTTTTCATAGCACTATAATGCAGCATAAAGGGGCTCATCTGGTTAACTCCACTTCCTACGCAGGTCGGCCACAGGTCAAACTAACTTGACTTTAAAATAAAGTTGCAACAATTTATCTTTCACGACATTGCTTCATTATCGACAAGCAAATCATTTTGGATGAACTTGTAAAACTAGACCCAGTGGGCTAAAGGTAGGAACGCTGTGCCCAAATTTCCGGAAGCTTTGTCAACCTGGTAAACAACAGCCATATATGAGGAAGATATTCTATCAAGCTGCTGGTTTACAAGGTCTGAAGCCATAGGTGTGCACATGGGGGGGACAAGAGGGGGCTTTCACCGCCCCCGCTCCCCCAGATTTAGGTACAGCCTGGTGTGCAGGGCCACAGTGCAGCATAACACTACGGTCGCCGTAGTGCTATGCTGCCTCAGGATGGATGACGTTAAAATTATGCACCCCTCCTGTAATAATTTCTGTGGATGCCCATGTCTGCAGCTGTGTCACGGCGCTGCATTGTCTGCCCAGGTCCCATCCCCGCAGGGCTGAGCCTGCATAGTGGCACTTGGGCCACAGTGATCTCATGGGTAGCTGAAGGTTGCTGCACCGTTCATTATCTTGGCCTGGAGACAGTTTGATCAATGACCCCCATGTAGAAAGCAGATTAACTTCTCCAGTGACAGCATCTCAAAATACATGTCCAAGTTCTGAGAGCCTATAAGATCTGTATGCCTTTCTCTCACTGCTGTTATGAACTCTTTATATTATGGATCTCACTCCTGCAGCTGCTTTTTTATTCTTTTGCACAATTTGACCAAAAATAAAACTGCGAGAAAGTGTGCATTATCTACCTAAATTAAACAAACTCTCCTCCATCAAAATGCTCTCATGCAATAACATGAACAACAGGCGGGTGTGGGGCTCTGAAGAAACATGATAAGCGGGTGGGTGAAGGGAGGGATAAAGAAACACAGATAATGGAAACAGTACCCGTATCAGAGTGTGACCAGAGGATGACACTAATTAAGCTGAATAAATCCATGCTTGATCCATTCTCCACAAAAAGTAAGGAAGTGACTCCAGTGCACACGCTGACCTATTAAGAGGCTCAAAATAAAAGTGACAATTAATCCATTGAATCCTAAGCAATGGTTCGGCTGCAAACACCTGATTGAACACAATAGTGTTTAGCAAGCGACAGCACATAAGTTAGTCCATGGTGTTCCTGCAGGCTTGACCTTAAAAATAGAGAACAATTTACTTAATAAAATAAAAGTAAAATGAATTAAATCCAATAATTGGAATTTTTAAAGTGTTTGGTGAAAAATAGCACCTAAAAGATCAAAGCTCTAACCACTGGTATTTGGTCTTGTGAAACTAGGAAAACTATTATTATTGTTCTTAGCTGGGATTTATAGAGCACATAGCTACCCAATCAATGGTTTCCCAGTGCTATGTCACAGCAATAGTATCAAGGGAAATGTCCCAATTTTTGGTTGTGAAGTCAATGGTTAAAATAGCCAAGTTGTAAGCTGTTTATGGAAGAGTGAGAGTGATCTACATGCTCTCAGATCAGGGGGGGAGAGAATTCCCAATCTTTTGGCCTAAGAAGTAAAACGCTCAGCCACCTTCCCTGGTTTTCCTAACTCAGAGAACTAAAGCTAGGTCTGCGTTACTTGATCATTTAGGTGTACAGGGTGACACCAAAGATCGTAGGTATAAAGGACCGGAATTTGAAGAGGCATCTATGTACATAGCAGAGTGCTTTAAATATCACTCGATGCTCAATTGAAAGCCAGTGCAACTCAGACAGCAAGCAGGCCATGGAATGGAACTTAGCGGGGTGGACTAAGAGTCTGACGGCAGCACTACCTGGAGTCTCCTGAGATGATACTTTGGGACCCATAGGTAGGGAATATTTCCATCATCCAGCCTTGACATGACTAAGGCATGGATAACTGTTCTCTGGGCTGAAAACAGAAGGCAGCCTAAAATCTTTCTAAGCCATCTCAGGATACCAAAGCAGGTAGCTAATACTTTGGTGAGTTGGTGGCTCATGGAAAGGTTATCATCCAGTCAGACTCCAAGATTCTTGACTGCTGGGGCTGGGGTGGAAGTGCACCCATTACATCTGGCCATGGATGGGGTCTCCAGAGATGGTGACAGTTGCCTAACAGTGAGACCTCCGTATTGTCTTCATTTAGTTTTGTCGAATTTGTGTTAATCCAGGTGGAAACTTGATTGAGGCAGCTCTTCAAAGCCTCTGCACTGTGTTTCTCCTGGGAAGACAAGGAGCCACAATCTGCATATTATCAGCATAAGACAAAAGATTGAGGCCACATGTTTCTACAATGTCTGCAAGTGGTCTTACATACACGTTGAAGAGCTTTGGGCCCAGATGGCAAATGCTGTAGTACTGAGCTATATTGATATGTGTGCACTTGAAAGACACAGTCCTTAAGAAAAGAATCCAGCCAGGAAAGGGCCAGATTAAGCACTCCTATGGCCTCTAATTTCTGCAAAACAATGTTATGGTTCACCATATCGAATGCTGAGCTGAGATCTAACAAAATCAGGGCAGCTGTGCCTCAATTGTCAAGTTGTTGCCATAGGTTCTTTGTTGCGGCCAAAAGAGCAGATTGTGGGTCAGCTCTGAACCCTGATTGTGAAGAGTGAAAAAAAACATTGAGTTCCAAATAAGTTTTGAGTTGCTTATTTAGATGTTTTTCTAAGGCTTTGGACAAAATGGGCAGAAGAGAGATTGGTCTATAATTGCCTCGACTGGATGGGTCCAGGTTAGGTTTTTTAAGTAGAGTCTTGACCATGGCATGCTTCCACGCACTATGGACAATGCCCACTTAAAGTGAGGTGTTAGGAGGATGTGTGAGAAGGTCCAGTAAGGAATATTCCAATTTACCAAATATTGAAGAGGGGTAGGGATCTAGTGGTGAGCCCAACTTAATAGAGGAAAGTAAGGCTTTGACGGAAGTTTGGACAAAGTCAGAAGTTAAGGTCGTCTGCGGTGGAGCATGGGTGGAATTCATATGGTAGATTGGGCCTAGTCTAGGCTTACCTTTGGCCTTGAAGAAATTCTGAAGAAAAGCCCAGGAGAAGGTAAAGTTCAGCGGGGCAAGGCAGCAGGCTGTGGCCAAGGAGGAGTTGTCTTCGCCAGGGAGCGCTGGATTAAATCTCGCTGAAGCCATTGGTGATGACAGGAAAAGGCTCTGAGCAGGAAAAGCTGGATTTCCAAGCTGAAGAAGTACCCACCTACAGTGGGGAGCTTGTCGCTGTTGAACTTGGTGAAGCTTCATTCGGACAAGTTCCTTGTCCTTCAAACAAGTTTTTGAAAGTCAAAAACCTCCAGTGGGATAAAGTTGCAGGGTGTGGCCGAAGAGGGCTCCACAAGGCCAAATAGCATTGCTTGGAGGTCTCGCTGAACAGGATTGTGCTACTGCAAATTCAAGCCAACCGGTAAAGCACCTTGAGTGGATCAGCTGGCAAGTAAGTCCCAGTCTTCTAGCACTTTTTGGGGCAAATATTTCTAAGACCCAATTTTGTGGGTTTGTGTGGAAATGTACTTGAGGGTGGAATGCTTAGTGTCATTGATGATGAATATTAGAATGGGGTGGCAATGAATATTCTGTGAAAAACTGATGGTGTTGGGATTAGCTGGAGGTTACAACTGTAAGAAGACACGTCCGGTAATTAAAGAGAAGAAAGAAGTAACCCTGTGAGAACGAGGTTACTACAGAATTTGGCAACAAGTGGCTCTGCGCAGGGGGCAGAGAGATCAAAGAAGTAGCCTCCACCCCTGGAAAATAACTGTTTACGTTATGTGAAGTAGCGCTAATGAACAGTGTTTGCCTACTACAAAAAACTGTAAATTACAATATCTTTGCCTGTATGCTTTCTGGCCTGCATCGGGAGCCTGGTGGTTTCACTATTCAAAGAATAAACCAGGGTGGATCTGAACCAGCCGGCGATACTATTGATGTGACTGAATTAGTCTGACCTTTCGGGTGATTTTTATCAGTAGTGTGTGTCGGAGGTAGTGCAGTGGTGAAATTGATATTTTTCTTGTGGTGGTGAAACTGAGGAATTTCGCTAGCTCATGACCTGCATTACATTACTGTATAGTGAATTATGTGGTGCCAATTGAAGCATTGAGCCCCATGCGCTATGTTGAACCCTGCACGCACAATAAAGAAGCTCAGCCATATCTTGTTGTTCGGACCGCATGCGGTCTAGTTACTTGTGACCACAATCTCCGGTTGTACAGTACAGCACACAATGCCTGCATTTCTGATCACCCTTGGAGTTAACTTACTTGAAATTCTGCCGTCCGATCACCTGCAACATGCCTTACCACGATTCTCCCGGCATTTCCACATGTGACACTGCTGAAGCTGTTGAAAATATAAGAAAGACTTGCTGTCTAGCTGATGAGAAACTGGCATGCTACAGGAAGTTAGGAAGTGTGGCAGTTAAAAGCAGTGCTGATGAAAACTAGGACTTTCTGGTCCACTTTTTTAAATAATTATTTTAGATAATAATTTTAATTTGTTGTTCTAATTTATTATATTCATTTGTTGCTTTAGTATTTTTTGGTAGTTTGTTGTATTTGATTTCCTTGCAGATATGGCAGAACAGAACATAGGAGCACCACCTAGTTTTTTACTAGTGCCTGGAGAACCCACTATTCCTTGGAAAAGGTGGTAAAACATTTTTTTCTAGTATATGTTGGCTATGGTGGAGAAAAGTATGGCCCCATCAGAAAACAAGCCATTTTATTACATCATCTAGGGACTAAAGGAAGAAGAATTTATGATGATTTTCCAGAAATGTTGCTGTGCATGGGAAATGGGCAGCCCATACATCTATATGAAATGTCACTGCAAATGTTGGAGAACCATTTCATGCATAGTTTTTGAGACAGACAAATTCTTTTGCCATGTGCAAGGGCATGGTGAGGACCTAATGACTCGTGTTGCTACATTAAGAGGCTTGGCAGTGACCTGTAATTTCCAGAATCTAATTGATTCCCTAATTCTTGATCAAATTGTTAGATGCACAAATAATAGAAAGATGAAAGAAAAATTACTATCTATTGATCCCTCTTTGGAAGAATCTACACAAATCGCAACGAGTATGGAACACACTGCTGTGTGGACGAAGGAAATAGAAGTAGGTTAACACTATATAAAGAGTTCAGAAAAGGAAACTGCAGTAGAAGCAAAAGAGGTCAAGATAAAGAAACCCATCAAGCCTGTCAGACTTGATGGTGTCCGAAGAAAAAAGAAACATAACATGCTACAGGCGACATTGTTTCCAGGACACATTGCTTTCTGTTCTGTGTGTGGAGTGCGAACAGTGACATGTAGGTCTTGTGGAAATTTAGGACATCTGGCAAAGGTTTGTAGGTCAAGGGGAAAATGCAGAACACTTGTGTGGAGAAACCTCATTGCAATATCACTTTGGGAACTGTGTTGGTCAAAGTACTGGTGGATTCTGGAAGCCTATTTACTTTGATATCCAAGGAGACATATGAAAATGATCTTAAGGCACCAATAGGAAGATTACAACAACCTGATATAAAAGCAGTGGGCTATAGCGGGAAAGTATCAATATCATAGGAATGCAATGGATGGATATTTTCTTTTAACAGAATGGTGTGCATGAGAAATTTTATGTGACTGACGAAGGGTCGAATCTTTTAAGATGGCGAAACCCAAAAAATGTAAACATTGTGCTTGATCTTAATGCCAAAGAACCAGTCATGACAGTTGAGACAGCAAATGAGAGTAATATGATCAAACAAGATATGGATACAGACTAGGGTAAGAAGTTAATGGAAAAATTCCCACAGGTATTTCATGATAAGTTAGGGGTGTTGAAGAAATGTACACATCGAATAATTCTGAAGAAGAATGCTACGTCTACTGTACATACCATGAGACCTACACCGTTATTGATGAGGGAGCCACTTCAGCAAGAACTCACTAAATTGTTAGAAGAATAAATTTAGAACCAATCGAGTCTTCCAAATGGCTTGCACCCATTGTTGTGGCTCCAAAAGAGGGAAACAAAATCCGCCTTTGTATAGACTGGAGTGCTCGCAACAGAAATATATGGGTGGACAGGAAACCTTTTCCCAACATTATTGAGATGTTCAATATAATAGGTGGTGGCAAAGTGTTTAGTGTGTTGGATATGCCAGCAGCATACCACCAGGTTAAGTTACATCCAGAGTCCCGACATTTGACTTCATTCGTCACACCTCTGGGAGTGTATCTTTACTGCAGGATGTCGTTTGGCTTGGCATCGGCCTCTGCAGTTTTTCAATGGATCATGCTAAATACTTTCAAGGGAATGCATAAAATACTATGCTTCCAAGATGACATGGTGGTGGGAGAGTCTTTGGCAGAGCATGATGAGCTGTTGGAAGAAGTACTGCGAAGGATGGGAGATCATGGTTTGACCATAAAGAAATAAAACTGTCAGTTGAGGAGAGAGAGCTAGTGAATTATTTGGGGCATGAAATATCTGCAGGAGGAATAAGACCAAAGGAGAGGATTGGAAAGGCAGTGGAAGATGCTCCACAACCCAATAACAAAGAACAATTGAAGTAATTCCTGGGTCTGGTGGAATATTGTTCCAAATCTGTATCTGATGTTGCTGATTTTGTCAATCCTATGAGAGTGTTACTGAAAATGGTGCAATGTTTGAATGGGGGACAGAATGCAGAGCTGCATTTGACAACATAAAATGGTCTCTTGGTCCAACGTTCGGTCACTTTGATGTTAGTAGAAAAACCATTGTGACAACGGATGCCCATAGCGTGGGTCCTGGTGCAGTGTTGGTCCAGGAGGTGGATGATGAAGAAAGGATAATTGGCTTCGCATCTCGATGGCTACAGGGGGCAGAACAATCATACTCTGCTATTGAGAAAGGCATTAGCTTGTTGGGGAGTGAACTATTTTAGATACTACTTGTGGGGATTGCCTCTTGTGCTTAAGACTGACCATAAACCTTTACCTAAAACCTAAACCTCGGCTTGGGAAGTAGTGTAACCCCCTCAGATTTTTAAGTAGCTGGTGACGCTAATGGATTTTAACTTTGTGATAGAATATGTGAGAGGAAAGAAGAATGTAGTAGCTGACTGTTTATCATACTTGCATGTGAAGAAAAAAGAAGATGCCTCAATCACATATGAGATTGAGTCCCAGACACTCTCTATTGAGGGAGAATTGGCTCCGGTACAAGAAGAGTGGAAAGATGCAATAATTAGAAATTAGGAATATGAGGAATCGAGAGAGCTTACAGCAGTGGTTGACAGCAGAGCACTGTCTTAAATGAAAGTTTGAGGCACTATCTGGAGGATAAGGATGAACTGAGTATCCAAGGAGAGAACATTTTGAGACACAATCGGATTGTTCCACCTAAGGTGTTGAGGACAAGAGTAGTGTGAATTGTACATGAGGGACATCTGGGGAGAAGTCTGATGAAGAGGAGATTGAGGCAAATGATTGTCAAGCCTGTAGCAATAGTGACAAGGACAAAGTACTCAGACAACCACCTTTAGGGTGCTTGGAACTTCTGGCTCGACCGTGGAAAAAATTGGCTGTGGACTATTTAGGTCCTGTGGAGAGACTGGGTAGAAGAGATCTATACAGTCCTGGTTGATTATCACAGAAAATGGTCTGTGATAAAGTATATTGAACAAATTACGACTAGGAATGTTATGGGATTCTTAATAGAAGTATTTTAGATAGAAGGAATACCAAAGGTCTTAGTTACAGATAACTGTGTGCAATTGTTGTCTACAGCTATGAAAGATTTTCCTGCTAATCTGAGGACCAGACATGATAAAGTAGCGTTGTTTTGGCCACAGGCAAATGGATTGATGGAGGGAATGGATGATATCATTATGGACAATGGTAATTTGTCTTTGGAAAATAGATTGGTGTGGAACAATGAGTCAAATAAGATGTTTGATGCTCATAGAGTGACACCTCATTCAATGACAGATGTGTCCCCATTTTGCTCTAAAAAGCAGGGAACCAGCAACAAAAGAATCTCTCATGTGGTTACAGGGGAAGGATCAGGTCTGGGTAGATAATGAATGCATGAAGGTGAAAGTGACAGATTTACAGAAGCAGAATAAAATGAATTACGATAACAGAAAATGAGTGAAGGACTTGTGCATAAAGTATGGTGACTGGGTAGTGGTGGGAAAAACAGGTCATGTAAAGAAAGGAGAGAGCACATTTTTCCAACCACAGAAGGTAATCAAAGTGATGAAAGTTGTTATGAGATTGGACAATAGTAGAGAATGGGGTATGGGAAATATGTGTAAGGTTAAAACTCTGGACATGGAGAATGAGTATTGTATCTCTTTCTGGAATTCATTGAGTTGCTTATAGTAATATTACATTTGAAATTATGTATTTTCATTCATCCCTAGTCTTGTTATTTATTTCCAATATCTCTATTCACAAGATAAATTAGATTGCATTTCATGCAATCAATTTTAGAATTGCCTGTTCAAATAGGATATGTTATGTAATGTTTTTCTAGGTTAGAAGTGTTAATGATTCTTTTGTTAAATATATTGTTTAGTTGGAAATGAAAAATGGGGAGATGTGTGGAGATGTACTTGAGGGTGGAATGCTTAGTGGCATTGATGATGCATATTAGAATGGGATGGCAATGAATGTTCTGCGAAAAAAAATTTGTATTGGGATTAGCTGGAGTTTACCACTGTAAGAAGACATGCGCAGTAATGTAAATAACCTATAACATGACTTCCAAGAGTCCAGGACCGGGGGCGGGGGTGGAGTGAGGCACCACTTCTAGCACTCACTCCATCAGAGGCCAGGGGCAGGTTTCAAGGGCTTTGGAGCTAGGTATATCATTGTAGCTCACACAGGAGGCCAGCCAACAAGCCATATGAGTCACTTCTCATGGTCCTAGGCTCAAGGATATGCTCCAGTTCTCTTTCAAGCAGCCTGGCAGTCCTCTGAGGCGCAAGGAAGGCCTCACACAGCAGAGTAGTCCTCAGATAGCAGAGGACAGTCCTTTGGGGAACCAGGCAGGCCTCAAGCAGCAGGGTCGTCCTCTGAAGTCTTCCACAGGTTCAGGAGTGTACTGGAAAGTTGGTCTGAGGGTCCAATATGTATTCCTAATGCCAATGCTTGATGTGGAGGAGTCTTCTGGACTATACCCACAGTCAGAAAAGTTCTTCCTATCCCCTGCCAAGGCTCCACAAAGTCTGAGGTGACAAAAGACTAGTTCAGGTTCCTTTGTGTGTGTGGTGGAGGCAGCCCTTTAAGGTTTAAGTGAGGCAGAGAACAGCTCCCCCACTAGCCACCCTGGTGGGATGGTCCATACTGTTAACACCTAGCCCTGTTTTGTTTCACTTTCTGGGAAGAATACACAAAGCCCAACAGCACAACCATCCACAGTCATGTGACCCAGGACAAGGGCAGCAGGCACCAAATGTACAGGGCAAGAAAACTGGCAAATTTCTAACTGGCATTTTCAGAATTATGACTTAAACTCCAACTTTACTATTAAAGAGGACTTTAAATTACAATAAATTTAATTCCAAACATAATATTCCTACCTGTTCCCAATCAAAAATTAGTACATATTCAGTGTAATATGGTACCCAATGTTATCCAATGGGACAGACAGTCCTCACTGCAATAAAAAACAAAGTTAATAGTTTTTTCACTACCAGGACACTTAAAACTTAAACTTGCATGTCTTACTTTTTAAATACAATGCACCTGCTTTTTAGGGCCTACCTTAGAGGTAACTTACATGTATCACAAAGGAAGGTTTAGGTCTGGCAAAAGTTGTATTTTGCCAGAATGAAATGGCAGTTTAAAACTGCACTACAGGCTGCAGTGGCAGGCCTGGGACTGGTTTTAAAAAGCTATTTTAGTGGGTGGCACAATGAGTGCTGCAGGCACACCAGTAGGATTTAATTTACACGCCCCCGATACAGGGAGTCCCACATTACTAGGGACCTAAAATTAAACTAAATATGCCAATTAGTTGTAGGCCAATTTCACCATGTTTGAAGGAGAGAGCAGAAGCACTTTAGCACTGGTTAGTAGTGGTAAAGTGTGCAGAGTCTTAAACAGCCAACAAAAACATGTCCAGCAAAGGAATGGTGTAAAGGCAAAAAGCTTGGGGTGACCCTGCAGAGATGGTCAAGTCCAATACTAGCAATAAACATTTTTACTTATTGAGTAAAATGAAAGGGAGGCTGATTTAATCTTTCGTCTTTCTACAGATTGGTAATTTGAGCACCATTAAATTGGAGTGCAGGATGATACACTATATAAAACAACGGATTCTTAATATACAGATACATGTGTGAAAGAAACATTTTGGCAGTAAAGATTAGAGGTGAAGCTCTACCAAAGACACTGAAACAAATGATAGCACCAGTTTGGGCTACATTGTTCTTACTGTGTCAGAAATGCAGATGCTGAAACCTATCATTGACTATGTGTGGTCTAGGATGGGTCCGGCGATCTGGAGGTGTGCACCAAGTGTACCTTTTTAGTGGACAGCTGTCCTGGCTATACTTTACTGGCCCTCTCATATAATGTTCCACTATTATGTGAATGCTCACAACCTGATGCTGACATTGTGCATGTATACTGACAGTGTGTATATCACAGGTGTAGTAGTATGACTCTGATTACTGAAAACAGTGCAATCCATTTCAGATGACCTTGGTTTGCTATGGCACAAGATGGAAGATGAGGACAGTTTCCTCAGACAGTTGAACTATATTGCCAACTTCCCTGTGGCTGGAGATCTAGACACTGAAGTGAGGACAATGAAGATAGAGTTACTTTTAGATATATTGGTTGAAGACATTTGTTACAAGCAGCTGCTGATTAGTTCCATGTGATGGCTGTTGAAGGGTGGACCTGGGATCAAGCTTTCCCTTTTATCTATCCCTGATTACTGCTTTATGAATGCTGCTGTTAACCAGGTGCAGAAACCTCACACTGCATTGAGCTTATGTTGTAGGTGCTCCAGTTTGGAGACAGCCCTAGTGCTACCTTCTGTGAGAAGCATCAGTTTACACAAAGGGTGTGTCTGCTGAGCATCATGAGAAAGCACTTGAAAGAAAGCTACCTCAAACTGGTTCAGCAGTTTGAGACAGTGGATCTACATCCCCTGTGAAGAACATGCTTATAAGTGTGGATCCCAAATCACCTTGCTCCAGTTTCAAGTTCTTTATCATCACAGAAGATTTCCACATAATACACATAGGACTAATATGGGACCAGGAATGGTGTCTGTGTTCCAGCAGCCTCACAGAGACAAGGGGACATCACCTGAAGTCTGCACATCATTCTGGAAGACCTGAGGGTCTCCATAGCGCCTAGAGGCTTGACTGCCTTCTGATGGAGGGTAGAAGCTTGCCTGTCACTTCAGGATGAGAGACTGTTCAGGGCGAAGAGCTCAGCAAGTTCCTGGTTGGAGGTACACCCAGAAAATGTAGACAGCTGGAGAGTCAAGTCAAGAGCGACCCATAGTGAAGAGGGTCTCTTGGTCTTTTTGCAGTTCCTGACAGGAACCTCTACAACTGCTGTGGGGATCACATCAGCCTAAGCAGGCCTACCTCTACCATGAGGACTGCGAAAGTCCCAATTGAGACTACAACTGCTTTGAGGATTGCATCAGTCCAATCAGGGCTACATCTTCCATGAGGACCACAGCAGCCCAATTGGGGCTACAACTGTTGTGAAGATTGTAGCAGCCCTATCGGGGCTGCAACTGCTGTGAGGTTCACAACAGGCTGATGAGGACTACAACTGCCATGGGGTTTCATCTTGGTCCAGTGGGAGCTACAATCCTAAGGGGTTCACCTTGGCCGAGTCTGGGCAGTAATGAATGCCTAGAGCCAGAGGGCCCCATTGCCTACCTTCACTTCTCCTTATCACCTGCCTATGTTAAAATTGGGTGGTAATACTGCTTCTCTTTTCCAAAATTGCAGATGTGGGTGGACTGTCATTTGCTTTGGTCGAGGCAACCAATTTTAAAGGGATGATAAAGAGCAAGATTTATTTAAATCATTCAGTCATGCCAGTGATGTCTGCCCCTTTAAGAAATGTTTTTGCATGTCGTCACTGGCTACCGCACCGTGCAGTAAGTAGGTGCTGATTAGCTGGTACTGTTCACCTGAACTTTCATTTACCATCAGATAAAGCAAACACAACCCAGGTGTGCAATACATATACTTCGTGATAAAATCAGCAATAACATTGACATTAGATTTGAGTCCAGGCTCAAGGTGCAGCTTTGACTTGAAACATAAAGTGCATGTTCGCACCATCAGAAAAATATTTTGTTACCTTGCCATCCCGCACAGAGGGAGAGCAAAATTAGTGTTCATATTCTTTATATTAGACCTTGTCCATACATGTCCACACAGCTGTGTACTTACTACAAAAGAAGCAGAGCCCAAGAATACACCAATCAGAGCTCTGTGTGTTCGGAGACCCAGCAATGCATGTCACCACTCTATTGTGAGGCCCTACACAGTGTTGGACTGCCCTACAGGAAATCAAGCAGTGCCCAATTGGCTACTCTGATAGGACAGTGTGTGGGCCAGTTTTTGGCTGTTTGTGGTCCTGTTTTATGGTCTGCTGGGATGGTTTTACTGCTGATTTCCATGATATTAAAACAAACATTGCCTGCGCAAAGTCAAATCCATGCAGGCTTCCATACCTTGCAAAACACTTGTACCTCATGTTTTTAATAGTTTAGACTGCCCTAATTTGCAAACATTCTTAGCCCACTGATGACCTGTTACACCATCCGTTCACCTCTTCATACAAACTGTCAAGTTCAGGAAGTCACATGTTTGGAGGGGGCGGGGATAGTGCCTTTTTACTCCAGGCCTCACCACTTTGGCACGCTCCCTTTAAAAATTGGTGTGTAAGTGAAAAAAGCCCTGTTCATAAAGCATTTGGCTTTGGGGATGCCAACGTAAGCTGTGCAGCTATAACAACTCCCAGTTTTTCTGGCTGTGGGACAGGGATAGAATATCACCGATCTGGGAAGTGGGGTGTGTTAAAGAAATGTGTTTGCACCCCTACATGAGGTCTGAAAATGTTTATGCTAAAAAAAACAATTCCCAAGCACTCAGTGAGCATAAACACCAAACAAACAACAGGATACATTTTTACATTTTTATACACAGGATTCCAATAGAAGTCCCGTAGTGAAATTAAAACAAATGGAGGTTTACAGGTGCAGAGGGGAAATGCGTCCATTACTTCCAGTAATGGCATTACTCCTAGTCCTACTGCCTCGCCTTCCTTTCCGAACCAATGAGGCTCCCTGCCTCCCCCTAGACCCCTCCCTTCCCCTTTGAAAAGCCCCCTCCACCCCCACCACCTCCTGTACAGAAACAAGCCCAAACAGCAACTCAGGCAGTCCGTACCGGGAGGGCGGGAGGGAACGGAAAGGAAGGCGAAGGAGTAGGACTAGGAGTAATGCCATTACCAGAAGTGATGGATGCATTACTTCCCGTCCCTCCCTCGCCTTCCTTTCTGAACCAATGAGACATAGCAAGAGAAAAACAGAAGACGGACACTGAGTTGCAACAAGTTTAATCACAACCAAAAAGGACACCGGACAACAACCCCCCCTATTACATCATAGAGGACAAGACACGGCGACCCAATACCAACTCCAAACCCCCCAAGTCCGTCAGCCTGTAATGACGAACAAAAGTAGAAGGAGAGGCCCAAGTAGCCGCCCTGCAAATTTCCACCACAGAAGCGCCCAGCAGCTCAGCCACCATAGCAGCCATACCCTTGGTAGAACGGCCCTGTATCCCCTGAGGCGGCACAACCCCATGCAAAGAATAAGCCATCAAAATTAGAGAGCGAACCCAACGACTCAAGGAAGCAGTGGACGGCTTCTCCCCCTTCCGAGCCGGACCAAAATTAACAAACAGGGAATCACCCTTCCGGAAAGGAGCAACCACCCGTAGATATTCCAACAAAGCCCTACGCACATCCAAAGAATGCAACCAAACCTTCTCAGTCGAGGAAGGATCGGGACAAAAAGCAGGCAGGATAACCTCCTGCCGAGCATGGAAAGCCGAATTCAGTTTGGGAACAAACAAGGGAACTGGTACAAGCACAACCCGATCAGGAAAAACCTTACAAAAAGGAAAAGAGCAGGCCAAAGCCCCCAACTCCCCCAAACGCGGGCTGAAGTAATGGCCACCAGAAAAAAAGTTTTCAAAGTTATATGACGTAAGTCACATAATTCCAGAGGTTCAAAGGGAGGAACAGAAAGATCCCAGGAAGGAAAGGACCGCACCGGACGAGGAAACAAGTTAAGAAGGCCCTGAAAAAATTGAGGCATCAAATGACCTTCATCAGGCAGATTATGCCACGGACCCCTAAAAGCCTGAATCGCAGCCCACTGCACAGGCAGTGAAGCCACAGACAAACCCAACTGGGCCCCATCTTGCAGAAACTGCATCACCTCAAACAGAGACGCTGCCGTAGGATCCAACCGATGCCGCAAACACCAGGTAGAAAAAACCTTCCACTGCCAACCATAAGACAGCAACGTGGAATGATGCCGTGAAGCCAGCAAAGTTGAACTCAAAGTGACCGGAACCCCTAAGCTCGACAATCCACTCTGTTCAACTTCCAAGCCGTCAAGTGCAACCGCCGCAACAACCCCAGAGGGAGGCAAGGAAACTCCAGAGGTGAAGGACAGAGAGGGAGAGTCCACATGTGACCGGAAGCCATCAACCGAAACAACGGAAACCAATTCACCCGTGGCCAACGGGGCGCGATCAAGAGAACCCTGGCCTTTAGAAGACGTACCCTCACCAGAAACGCACGGAGCAACTGAAAGGGCGGGAATGCGTACAGAAGATCCTGAGGCCAAGGACACGACATCCC
Source organism: Pleurodeles waltl (assembly GCF_031143425.1). Taxonomy (NCBI): domain Eukaryota; kingdom Metazoa; phylum Chordata; class Amphibia; order Caudata; family Salamandridae; genus Pleurodeles; species Pleurodeles waltl. The sequence goes on along the minus strand of NC_090445.1, from coordinate 1,575,212,283 downwards.
GTCCACCGCCCAAGCCTGATGACAACGAAACCGGGAGCAAAAGTGCCTCACTTTCGCATTCTCTGGGGAGGCAAACATATCCAACACCAGAAGACCCCACAGGCGAACCAGTCGACGGAACAGAGACAACCAGAGGGAGAAAAGCTGGGATGAAGGAATGACCCGGCTCAGAAGATCCGCCCGAACATTGACCACCCCCTGAATGTAGGTGGCTCGCAGAGACAGAAACCACTCCTGAGCCCAAACAAAAATGTCCTTCGCAATGCGAAATAGTGACCGCGACCTGGCCCTCCCTGCCTGTTCACGTAAGACTTGGTCACCAAGTTGTCTGTCCGGATAAGAACATCCAATCCCTTCAGGGATTCCTGAAAATGAACCCGAGCAAGAAGAACCGCCTTCAACTCCCGCCAATTCGATGAGCGTCTGGCCTCCAGAGGCGACCAAAACCCCTGGACCTGAGCTGACCCTAGCCAAGCCCCCCAGCCGGAGAGGCTGGCATCAGTCGTCACTACCTCCGGCCGAGGAGGAGACAAAGACACCCCCAATCGAAGATGAGCTGGCACCAGCCACCAACCCAACTCCCTGCGAACAAACCCCGACACAGGAATCCTTGTCCGAAGAGAACCCGACACCGGAGACCAACGAACGAGAAACCAGTTCATCAGGCAAAGAAGAAGAAACCGTGCCCAAGGTACCAGAAAAACCACCAACGCCAAATGACCCTGCAGACGGAACCACTGAAGGTCTCTGGGAGCAGTCTATGACAAGATCAACAACACCTGTGGCTGGAGGAACAACAACCGTTTCTCTGACACAGTCACCAAGCCTTGAAGAGTCAGAAATCGGGCCCGAGAAAAACCAGATCCTGGGAAGGGACCAAATCTGACTTCCCCCAGTTGACCAAAAAAACACGATTTTGCAGGACCAACAGTACTCGGGCCACATGACTCCTTAACAGAAACTGAGTGGGAGCTTGAATCAGAATATCATCCAAATAAGGATGGACAAACACCCCCTTGGAATGTAGAAGAGCTACCAGAGGAGCCAGCACCTTGGTGAAAATCCGGGGAGAGGATTTGAGGCCAAACGGCAGAACACAAAACTGAAAATGGTCCTGGCCTACAGCAAAGCGTAGGAACCTTTGAGAAGACAGAGCCACCGGAACATGCAGGTAAGCATCCTGCCGATCCAAAGACTCCAGGAAATCCCCTGGACCGACCAGAGGAAAAATTGACTGAATGGAAAGCATACGGAAATGCACAGTCTTGATCCAGGAATTCACACCCTTGAGATTGAGGACAGGACGAAAGCCCCCTGACACCTTTGAAACCAGGAACAAGATGGAATAAGTGCCCAGACCTCTCTCCCCCACAGGAACATGGGAGATGGCCCGCTTGATGAGCAAGTACCGGACCCCCTCCAAAAATGCCCGCCTCTGGGCACCGTTCGCAGGCAGTGGAGTAGGACGAACTCCTGTATCTGGAGGAACCACGTCGAAGTCTATGGCATAGCCATTGTTCACAATGTCCAGCACCCAGCGATCGTGGACATCCTCCTGCCAAACGAGAAGAAAGTGCCTTAGCCGACCCCCAACCCGCCCGCTGCCAGGCCCACAGCGATTACCAGGAACCCTTCTTGAGGCCTCCCCGACCCGAAGGAGCAGACTTTTTAGGAGAAAAACGGGCTGAAAACGACGCTTCCTGGAAGAAAAAGACTTGGAAACAAACTTGGAAGAAGAACGAGAATGCTTCCGCCAAGTCTTGCCAGAAGAAGAACCACCTTTGTAAGGCAAGGCGTGCTTCCTCTCCTTAAAAGCTTTCGAAAGCATGGAAGGCAACTGATCCCCAAACAAATTGCAAAAAAGTTCAAAAGGAAGCCTCAGGAGAGCAGACTTCTCCCCTGGATCCGCCTTCCACATCCTTAACCAGAGGGACCTACGAGCCCCAATCAAAGCCCCAATCAAAGCCCCCGAAGCCAGAGCCAAAGTGCGGACAACATCAGACGACATGTCAGCCAGCAACCTGGCCTGTTGTTCCATAACCGCCAGCAGCTCTGAACACTCCGAACCCTCCTGAACAGCCACCGCCAGTTTGTCAAAATCCTGCACCAAGGATTGGGCAGAATAAGCAGAAAAAATACCAGCTCTGAGGGCCAAATTTTCTGCCGCAAATGCCCTCTTTAGACCCGAATCCACCTTCCTGTCAGTGGCATCAGCAGGAACGCAGTCCTCCGGATTGACCGCCGTCTTGCCAATCAAAGTTGCCAAAATTGAATCAAGCTTATCGGAAGGGGGCAACACCTCCTCCCCCTCCAGTAAGTACAGTTTCTGAAGGAAGCGCGGAACCTGAGACTTGTCCACATCCTTCCACTCCCGGAACACTATATCCTTAACAGGGCCCTGGAAAGGCATGGCAAACCGCGAAGCGTTTGATATTGAGGGAACAAGTGGGAATCAGTCCCCGAAGGTTGAAAAACAGGAAACCCCAAAATTGTCCCGAACATGCGTCAGAACCTCCCACATCTCTTCCCTGGAGACATACTTACCACCAGAAGAAGTAGAAGGGGTGTCGTCATCCGATGAAGAGGACCCCTCCGCAGCCCCCGAAGGACGTGAGGCAGGAGAACGTCCAGGTCTAGGCGCTCCAGTCTGAAGAGCACGAGACACAGCCACCTCAATCATGTCCTGAACCTCCTCCCTGGACGTGAGAGGCGCAGGAACCCCTAGCGCAACCTGGTGTCCACCAGGAGTAGGAAGGGGAACCGCAACATCCTCCCCCGAAGAAGAAAAAGAAGAGACAATCCTGCGCCGCATGGAAGGAACCTGCCTCGACATAATCCCAACAAGAAATGTACCCAAGAGGCCAACAGCATCCAGTAAAATAAAGGAGAAAGCCCCCCCATCCAACAGCAGCAAATGAGAAAAGCGCAGTAATTAACCCCAAAATAATAAAAAACGTGGGCAGAAACGCCGTCCTACCGCCAATATGCAAATTCCTACAACTGGCACATCAGCCCAGCATACGCGAGCTAATATCCGGAAGCACAGCCCCAGCCACCACAGAGCCGACTGACTCCGTCAACCGACTCCAAGACGTGTCTCCAAGGCAGCGCCGCCTACCACAGGAAGAAGCGACCGCTGGGGAACTCACCGCGAGGAGCACTGTGCTCGCCGAGAGTCAACACGAGGCCCCCCCAGGCCCCGCCGTGGAGGAGAAGGAAAAGGTAAGTCTAGCGGGCTAGACAAAAAGAACAGGAGGTGGTGGGGTTGGGGGGGGTGGATTTTCAAAGGGGAAGGGAGGCGTCTAGGGGGAGGCAGGGAGCCTCATTGGTTCAGAATGGAAGGCGAGGGAGGGACGGGAGGTAACGTGTGTTAGTACACATTTGACCTTCAAAATGATAGAACAATGTAAACTTTCAGAGAATTTCCCACTTATGATACCAGGCATGAGAGTGAGGCTTCACAGGTAGGAAGCAGACACATTTTGGTAGCATTGATTTAACACTGAACAAGAATATGGCTGTCACAATTACACTTACGCTAAAGTAAAATTCTGAATTCCACAGGGGGTGTTTCAAGAAAGACCTTGTCTAACAATAGATCCTTAGTGGAGAGAATCTCCTTTGGCAAGATATTGACTCGCTAGTGGACGAGTTGCAATGTTCTGACTGCTTTTAACTCCTGAGTAGACAATACTTATTTTGACAGTTAGTCTAGAGTAGATATAAACTGTGAGATTGCCAAAAAAGAATGAACTCCTTTAGTCATAACTTTTGACATGAAGGAATACGAACAGATCCAAGAAAAGCAACCACTATTTATGAAACAAAGATATGTATTTAGATTGTATGCAAGTGGAACACTCGCTTAGTCGCATACTGGCACCTGACCGGGGTGCTCGGAGGCAGGAGACGAAGTGCATCAGCGAGAGGACCATCCAGCCCTTTTCATAGGTCGCCGCCAGTGCTCTTTGGCCCGGGGCGTTTCCCATGCCGATATCGGGAAGTGAGCTCCGAGCTTAGGCTCGGCAGGTCAGAGCTGGCTTCTTGACACCTGAGGCAGTGCTTAATTTGTAAATTAAGAGGTGCCGGTGTTCAAAGCCCTTCTCTGAAACACGGGGCTGCTGTAATTAAATCTGCCAGCACTGAATACTGAGGCAGCGTAATCCTGAAGCCATCTCGGGCCTCTTCAATCCATTTACGGCCACCCTTGCCCCTTCAGCTCATCCTGCAACTTTCTACTTTCTCCCTTTATGATGCTTTTTAGTTTTTCCTTCTCCCGTCTTTCACATATGTGTCTTTTGCTCGCAGCAAATGCTTAAGGCATAAGAATAAGCCCCAGCCCTCACAAATAAGTGCCGGTGCTCAGCACCGGAAACAACAAGCACAAATTAAGCACTGGCCTGAGGCCTCGTTTCTCAACCCAAAGCCTCAAGAGCAGCTTCCAAATATTTCCCCCACGACCTATGTCAGGTCAGGTTCAGGCTACAACAGGAATTTCCTGAGGGGCTCTGCTTCCTGTCATTCTACAGGTTCTCTGTAGCTGGGATAAATATGTACATACATCCTCTCAGCTGGACTGCCCCCCCATTGATTGTCAGTTACACTGACCTACCTGAAAATGTTCCTCTGCCTCAAGACGATGAGGATCTTCTGGCTGGTGATATTATCCATGCACTAGATGCATCTGTCATCTGTCACTCAATCAGTGAATAGAGTGTTAGCAGTTGCACTACAAACTATAGCCCGCCAATTAAAGAGGTATGCCCTATCTGTAACCCCTTACGATTCAGAACCCAATGTCACACCACCTCCCTGACAGACTGATGAATCCCCACAGTCCTCTACTTGGACTCATGCAGCGGCCATGTGCCGCATATCCCAATCCTTGACTTCAGGCTACGCCTATTCGGCATCCAAAGTGTCCACCAATGCCTACCCCTTAGACTGCCCTCCTCCAGACAATGACACTGGGGCTTCCTGCTCCAATAATTCTGATTACGATGACAACTCCTACCAAGCCCCCAAACGTCATCGCGCCTATCCACACGACCTGTCCCAGGACTCTACACTGGGCTTTGACCCCAATAACACAGTCCATCCCCACTCCTCCGACTAGTAACCCCTCCTGGTAGTCTCAGACTATGTCCATGATAGACTGAGCAAGGCCTTCGATAAAGAGGTACGTAACAGACTTCACTCTGAGTGTCCCGCCCAGACATTTCACACAAGGTCACAGAAACCCCAGAGCTGGTTGCAAACTTGGACACTTTTCTTAAATGATCTTTCAAGGATCCCAAAAAAGGGATCAACAGATCATGGAAAGCATTTCAGGACAAGCTCCTTAATATATCTGGCCCCTTATGCAAAATCCTCAACATGGCTGTGGTGGCAAAACAATCAGACACCCCTGTCGACCCTGACACTTTGGCAGGCTGAGCCCAGTGGGCTCTATGCCTACTAGGCAACGTGAATCTGTGGAACACAGGCGATCTCTGCTCATGCACACAGACCCTAAGCTAACTGAACTAGCCAACACAGAACCCAGTCCCTTGGCAAATGGAATGCTTTTTTGCGATACGTTCATCAAGGTCCTTGGAAAATTGGAAAAACTAGAAACATTTGGCCACACATTTATGGCCTTGGACAAGGCTCAGAGCTCCATACAAAAAGTACTAATTCAGCGCCTTTTTGCCAGGCCCGGCCTTTTCAGAGGGCGACTGACCGGACGCTTTTCCTTTCACAACTTCCGTCCCTCCACCTCAGCAGGAGGTCGTGGTTATACCACCCAGATCAGAGACACTTTCTACCCAGCCAGAGCACGAGGTGGTCAGCCTCGTTACAGCAGAGGGTACTCTGGAGCCCAGTCCTGTTACAAATCCAGAGCGAACACTCAATTAAAGATTGATTCCACCAACATCTGTGATTTTGCGGGGCAGGACACGTTTATTCCTAGCCAACTGGTCTCTCCTAATGTCAGACACTTGGGATCTGGAAACAATAATGGGGTTCCAACTAGAATTTGTTGGGGTTCCCCTCCAAACCTTTCCACCCCCTCCTCTCTATTTTTCTCAAGCATATCAATCCTTTACTCAGCAAGAGATAGACCAACTCGCAATGAAAGAAGCAATCTGCCCTTGCCTATCAGATCCCTCAGGTTTATGCAGTAATATCTTCATAGTAACAAAGAAAGGGTAAAGCTTCTGCCTGGCCATAAACCTGAAGGATTTCAACAGTTGGATTATCTATTGCCACTGCAAAATGGAGGGAATCCACCTCTTTCGGGACATCCTTCGGGAAGGCGACTGGATGGTCCATCTGGACCTGAAAGATGCTAGTCTCTCAATCCCGATCTGGCATTCACACCAGAAATTTCTCCAATTCCAATGGAAAAGCCAATGGTTCCACTTCAAAGTCCTTCCCTTCGGACTCTCAGAAGGCCGTGGTGTTTAACCAAGGTCATGCGCCCAGTGGTAGAAAGTCTGTGTTTCAAGGGTGTTCATCTGATTATTTACCTAGACGACATTCTAATAATGGCCCAATAGATTCAACTTCTCCCGGCACACCTAGATTGGACTGTCCAACTCTTACAGGACCCTAGGTTTCATCATAAACGAAAATAAATCGTCCCTTTCTCCCTCGCACTGCACAGCGTTCTAGGTTTCCAGATCAACTTCTCTTTGTCCCTTCTATCTCTTTCTCTTCAGAAACTAAAAAAAAGTCAACAAAAAAAATCAAATCCGTCCTTCACAAGGACCAGTTCTTTCTAAGGATTTTGGCCAGGATAGTGAGTCCCCCGGCCTCCTCGATCCAAGCGATCTTCCCAGCACTGGTACACTAAAGGGCCCTACCGCCACTGAAGATACGGCAACTCCAAAAGGGAGTTGGATATTCAATCTCATCTCGCTCAACCCAAAGACCAAGGCCGAGCTTCAGTGATGGCTAGACCACATTTCGGCATGCAAGGGTAGAGGTATTTTCAGGACTCAGCCGGACTTCATTCTGGAATCGGATGCCAGCTAGTGGGGTTGGGGTGCCAGGTGCAGCGACATTTCCACCAGGGGGGCGTTGGTTCCAGGAGGAATCCCAGTTGCACATCAATTGCTTAGGAATCTTAGCCGATTCCTTCGCAATTGAAATGTTGGCTCTCCTCTCCAAATGTTCTGTCCTGCTGAAGATGATCAACATCTTGGTGGTCAGCTATGTAAACAAGTTGGGAGGAACGAGATCCTAAATACTGACAGAGATGGCAAAACATTTCTGGCAAAAATGCCTCCAACATCGCATTTCGGTGACTGCGGAGTATCTCCCAGGCCAATGCAATGTGGTGGCAGATTGTAACTCGAGATATCTGAGGGATTCCAGCGAGTGGAAGATCCACCACTCAGTTTTCCAAGCACTTCAGGATTGACAGGGACAATGCCACACAAACCTATTTGCATCATGCCTGTCCCACCAGTTGACCCAGTTCTTCTCTTGGAGACCAGACCCACTGGTCAATGTCACAGATGCCTTCCTTCAACATTGGAGCGGTCATCTACACTACACATTCCCTCCATTTCTAATGATTCAGAGGGTCGTAGCTCAAGCCCTCCGTCAACAAGCGGAACTGATCTTGGTCACACCGTTGCAGAGGGCTCAGCCTTGGTTCCCTAACCTGTTAGAGATGTCTCAGGATTTTCTGGTCCTAATCCCCTCTTTACCATATCTTCTGACGGACCCGATGGGTTGCAGCCACCCCCTTCTTCTACAGGGCAACCTTCAACTCTTGCTTTGGTGCATTTCCAGACATGATGGGTTGTGCCAAACCTTTCGGAACAGGCTATTACATTCATCTCTGCATCTTGGTCCAAATCCACTCACAAAAGATACGCCTGAGCTTGGTGAAAATGGTTGGTGTGGGTCCCTTGGTGGTGCTTGTTACCTTTGTCATCAATTTCTTAGCGGAAATGGCCTCCAGTGGCTTTGGATGTTGTTCATTCAACAATTACCTGCTATGCTATTTGTGCAGGTCATACTTTTCTCGAGGGTAATTCTATCACTGAACACCCACTGGTAAGTAGGATCATGAGGGGTATTCGTCTTTCCAGTCCTCCCCTTCCGAAGTAATCGGCTCTATGGGATGTTAACATTGTTCTCAACTTTCTGCAATGATGGCTGTGTAATACAGACCTATCTAGGAAACAGCTTTTAGCCAAAGTAACTCTTCTACTGTGCCTTATGTTGTGCAGGAGAGTGTCAGATGTCAGATCCCTGGAAATCTCGGGCCGCATTTATTCTCCAGAAGGGGTCACCTTTTCCATATCAAGATGCACAAAGACGTTTTCCAAACAAATCATTTACCCTAATTTCCCCAGAAATCCAAAACTTTGTATTGTTCATTGCGTGAAAGAATACGAGGGTCGTACAAGAGAGTTTCATCAGTCTAAAAGGGGTTAACTCCTAATTGCCCTCCAGAAACCTTTTCACCCTGTGCCTTCCGCTACATTGACTCACTGGGTGAAATGGATTCTTTCAGAAGCAGGTATAGATACTTCTAAGTTTGGCATACATTCAGTGAGAGGAGCCACGGCTTCTAAGTCATTCACTCAGGAATCATAGCTACAAGACATTGTGAAAGCAGCTGATTGGTCATTTAAAACTTTTACTACAAACCGATTCTAGATGTAGCTTCTTTAGACCTACAACAGCTTCAAATAAGCATAATCAGAAGCCTCTGGTCCTTCCATAGCATAAAATATTTTCTAGCTTTCGTGTCAAGAATTTTCAATACTACTAAGGACACAGAGGTGAGGATTATCCCTCCCGGACGTTCATCAATACAATATTTATGAAAATTGTTTCTATCCAATGATAACAAATGCAATTGTATTGCTGATGTTTTCCCTCCCATTTATGTTGATGACAGTTAGGAAGACCTCTACTATAGAGCTGTGGGTGTTAAAAGGTTTTATCTTATGTTACTGCATATTCTGAGCAAAAGAATGGATGATGGAAGATGGACTTTTCTTCTAACATTTCAGTTCCGGACCAGGTTGGTCCTCGGATGAGTCTGTGGTCACGTTTGTCCCTCTGAGTCGAGTGCTGATTGTTCAGTTCGAAGGCTTATCCAGTTTCATGTGAAGATTCATGGATCATGTTATGCCATCAGGCCAAGAAAGAGGATGAAGATGGCGCCGGAGGACCTATATATGTGGCAGGGCCTATCGATGGCGCAGGGGACATGATGTCATCAAAGATTTTTGGGAAATATAGTTTTATTTAAGATTAATTTGATTGGCTACTGTGTGTGTTTAACAATAAACAGCAAAGAAGGAGATCCTCGCCTTCGTGTCCTTGGTAGAATTGAAAATTATTGAGTTGAAAGCAAGAAAATGTTTTAGTGCCCCTCATCAAGAACTAACTAAAAATTATATTTTTGAGCGTAAAAACAGAATGTGGTGAAAGATATAACAAAGTAAAAGAAGAACTGACTTTTGTGAAAACAGGGCTTATTTCAATTCACGGTTACGCACCGGAATCACACTAGACATGGGTCCTGTTGAACTAAAGGCAATACTTATACAGCAGAAGCCAGGCAAAGACTGAGATGAATAGCGTCCTATGCAAGACAAAGCTCAACAGAAGTAGCAAAATCATACTCCAAAGCTGAAAAAGAATGTTTGGCAGTAGACTGGGCATGTGACCATCATTGTTTATTTCTGTTTGGCAAACTGATAACAATCATCACAGACCCTTAGGCACTCAAAGTACTTATATAATTCAAAAGCAAAAATGTCACAGAACATTTAAAGGTGTGGAATATGATTACAAAAGTGTTTTACACCGTCATTACCAATATTTAAAGATCAATACATGGTTGCCAAGAAATACAAAGATTGTATTATATCACAATCAATGCTGAAAAGACTATCAGAAAAGGAATTAGAAAAAGCCTTCTACGAGGCTTTTTCGTGGTCTGCATTACATGAATGAATAAATGCAAACATTTAAGCTCACAAACAAAATTACAAAAGGGGGAAGAGTGTAATGACATGTTAGTATACAAGCAGGAATAAAGTGAATTAACAATCTTAATGGGACAATTAATTTTGAGAGGAACGCAGATTTTAATACCACAACAATTATGGAGAAGACTGGTTGAAACAGCACATGAGAGTCATAGGGGTATTATAGCTACAAAGAAATTCATGAGAAAGTCTGGTTTCCAGATTCTGGTTCACATATGAATGAATGATACAATACTGTCATTTATGTCATATATTGGAAGGTCTAATTCCAGAAAGAAATTGATTATGTCAGACCTTTCAGAAAAACATTTGGGGGCGTATTTATGAGCAGTTTGTGACTCAAACCTTAAGTCATATTTTTGAAGCCACGCAAAGCCACTTTAGGAAGGCATTCCATGGGCGTTGCATGGGTGTTCCATGCAACTCCCATGGTATTTGACGCATTCCCAGATTAACCAAACCTGGTAAACCAGGGAATGAGCCAAAAAAATACACCTTACCTGGACATGACGAGGAGGAATATCTTTCTGCAGCACAGATAGCTAGAGGAATATGCCTCTAAGGATTATTTTTGTGTAGGAAGCTGTCCCTTTCTGCACAAAAACAATCCTGCATGCAACACAGATAAACTATCCATTTTTGTTAGTTGGTGGATTGCATAAAATGATGTTGTGGCCACCAGCAGTGATCCTCTTTCTCCTTCCCGATTGATGACATTTCCCTAGAGGCTTGCAGTCCCTTTAGTCAGCATGGCACCAGTGGGTCTGGTTGATGTCAATCCTTGTAAAGACACATTAAAATGCTTTGTGATCAATTCTCAGTGCTCTAATTTGTTACTTGTCTATGTGCCCCAGTGCACCTTGTGTTAATGAAATGATGTTGGGGGTTATTCTAACTTTGGAGGAGTGTTAATCCGTCCCAAAAGTGACGGTAAAGTGACGGATATACCACCAGCCGTATTACGAGTTCCATAGGATATAATGGACTCGTAATACGGCTGGTGGTAAATCCGTCACTTTTCCGTCACTTTTGGGACGGATTAACCCCCGTTGTCTTTCCACCAGCAGGCACAGCACATGTAGTATCTACTTGTAGACCACACCAATGACATCAACATCCAGTTTTATTTTGTAACATCGACCACAAAAATATGGGAATACTTAAATGTGATGAGATATCTATTCTCATGCTCTTCATGACACCTCATGCTTATGCACTGGTAACTCTGGCCGGCACACCAGTCCTTCAGTCAGTACTTGCTCATTCCAACAGCTCTCACCAAGGCCAAAGTACCACCAAATCCTTCTCAAACCATGCATTCAAAAGCCACAAAGGAAAACAATGCAAATCTGAAGTGCTTGGTGGCCTCATCAGACCTATAGGGCTCTATGTAAGTGATGATGACGGAGAAGCTATTTACTCCACAATCCAGAAAGCACTGTGAACCTCACATGGAGTAGGAAAACATTTTATAAATAGCAATACAATTCATTACCACACAATAGAATATGACATACCTTAAAGTGACTATCACTAAATTGAATCGTCCTAACTCCTCCAGCCGTCTAAGTCACCCCTCCCTACTCTCCAGTTTGTGAGTGCTCACAATACATACTTTCCATTTGTAGTACTGCCTTCAATAAGCAAGGAATACATGCAGAAATTCTAATGTAACTTTGAAGTGAGAAATGCAGAGTTAGAGCTCTAACATGGCCGCTAAAACAAACACACCTGGCTAGGTGGTCTACTATACTATGCTTTTCTTATAAACATTGATCCTTCCAAGCAAAGCTTTGGAGACCGTGTTCACTCTGGGAAGGTATTGACTTCAACTGACTTATTTACATTTCGGAGCGCAGTACCATTTCCTTACCATCAAGGATGATAACCGATAGTGTCTTGCCTCAATGCTGATTAGAATCTGTAGCACACATGCTTTGGCTCTGCACAAATCATGAAATCCACAAGATCAATATAAGATACTGAAGACACTCCAGACCATTACCACATATAAGTCATCCTCAATGGTCGCTTCGAGGAGAAACATGGGGTTTGACTGATTTCTATCAATAATCAGCATGGTCTGACACTGACTGGACCAAGTGGATTACATCAATATTTAATGTCTGATAAATGAGGCAAGCAACAAGTAACAGATTATGACACTGCCCTGACCGCCTCGCACAAGTAAAGACAACTGTTATTATTGAATGGAAACAAAATATTTTCCTATAAACCAGTTCAAAGGTATTATTATCCTCTGTGCCTTTTATGCAAAGCACGATCATGGCGTGCCACCTGCATGACCTCAGGCATGTTCACCTTCAAGGCCACATGCATGACAACCTGCATGAGCACATGAAAGATTACCTGCATTAGCGACTGCTGGACCGATTGCATAAACATTTTATGACAACTTTACATGACTGATTGCAAGACAAAACGCTTGACGGGACTACTACAACTCATTTACAACAAAGTGATAATTAGCATGACAAATGGTATGTCATGTGCATGACCAAGGTCCCCATTTGGAGTTTGGCAGATGGGATACTCCATCAAAAATGTAACTACTAGCTTTCCCTGCTCTATTTAGAATTGGGAAACCCGCCATGCTTCCGATGGTGGAGCCTATTCAAGTTCCACTAATGTAAACCTTTGACCGATGGTGTTTCAAATACTGGGCGACCATTTAAAATACCTTATACCATCCTCTGTATTTAGGGAGAACCTTCTGGCATATTTATATCATGTTACAGTTGCAGAGGAAAGTCTGGCGGTTCTGAATAGAAAACCATCACACACTAGGAAAAATTATCTGAGTTTCAGGGACATTTATTTATTGATTTTCAATAATAAACCCTGCTTTGGGAGTTGGTTTTGGAAGAACAAAAATCTTTGCTGAGCTGTTGCATTAAACATGGCAGACTCTCAGAAATGTTTCAAAACCTTTCATGTTACATAGCAGTTACCTCACACATCAAAAGTTATCATGTCACTTGAGGACCTAAGGGTCCAATAATTTAAAAGTATTTCAAACCAATATAGCTAACTGCATGTTTCAAGTTATCTAGCAGTCTCCTAACAAACTATAATAATCACTGTGTGACAAACAGCTTCACAAATACATGCATGACTAAGGCCCCCATTAGGGACAGAACATCTGGGCCCTAACATATTGGTCCGCACTGTTAGAATCCAATAATTCATGGAGAGATTCCGGACCAAGCTGCATTGCTGCAGGGGCTGTGGGCAGCATTAAAGCCCAGGCCCTGCCTGACCCAGGCAACAGCACACGAGGACCAGACAGTGATCCCCACCGTTTAGACACAAGCCTGCCCTGCACTCCTTAACCACCACCCTACTTTAACACCCCTCCCCAGAACTCCCACTGTCAGTGTTTTTCCCCAGAATCTGGGACAAAAAACTTGTAAAAAGACCCAGTAGTAATAGGTCTGAGGAATAATTCCCCATTCTGGGCGGGAGGGGGTTAGGGGAAGGACTGGCAATCTCTGAAATTTGGTGCAGGGATTCTGTCTTTTGCAATACTCATAATCAGGTCCCTTCTCTCTAATGTTGTAAACCACCAGTGGAGTAGTATGCAGCCCATCTACTAGCGCTACAGCGCCTTATGAGGGGGACACCGCAGTATATAATGCAACTACAGTACAATACAATCTTGCTACCCAATGCCACGATCATAGGCACTATAGTAGAGATGCAGGGAGTCCCCCAAAATAACCATGCTGGAGTTTGGAAGGTGAATGAGCAATAAAGATGGCGTTAAATAATCTTTTTATCTTGTCACGTTTACTGTGCTCATAGATATTGGGGGAATGACAGGCTATGCCTTTTGACAAATCGCTGCTTATTTTTTTACCTGGAGATTGGGGTTTCCTTCTATTTTTCTGACTGCAAATTTAGAGGGTTTCGGAAAACTTAACTATCCGACAATCTTCCTAGGTAAGACTATAGGATGTCAGTTATTTTCTAACACACAACAACATTGTAATACTTGTCAATGAACTGTACAAATATTTCATAGTATATCAGCAGTTAGGAAAGCACAAATGAAGTACATATTTGTAAGTCTAAAGTGTAATGGTAACAAAGATTTTAATTGGATCAAACAAATCAAGACACTTTGGCCCTCACTACATCCCTGGCGGACGGCGGTATTTTGGAGAAAGGTACTGCCAACAGGCTGGTGGTACCTTTCCCCAAAATATGACATTGGCGGTTTGGCTCAAGCCAAACCGCCAATGTACCACTTAGTCCGCCAGGGTGGTAACAGCCACCGGGCTGGAGACTTTGGTCTCCAGCCAGGCGGCCGTCACAGTCCTACCCTCGGGATTATGACCCCGCCTACTGCCATGGTTTTCGTGGCAATCTTATCCACCACGAAAACCATGGCAGTAGTGTCTATCAGTGTCAGGGAATTTTTTCCCTGACACTGATAGGGGTCTCACCTTCCCCCTCCCCGGAACCCTCGCCCGCCCTCCCCTTCCCCCTCCTGACCACCTGCATACACACACCTACACACACTGACATACACACGCATGCACACACACATACCCACATTCACCCACGCATGCATACATTCATTCACACACACATCAACACACACTGACATACATACATGCACACATGCACACACGCATTCACACCACACAACATACATGCACTCACACCCATTCCTGCACACACGCATACCAAACGCCCCAAACCCACATGCACGCACACTAAAACAGTCACACACACCCCCACACACACACAACACCCCCCATCCTCCTCCCCGTTGGAGCACCTGACTTATCTGCTTGCAGGGGGTCCTCCGTCAGGTGACGGGATGCCGCGCTGCTGCCAGCAGCAGCGTCCGCCAGCGGAACACTGCCAGGCCGTATCGTGTGTCATGACTGTAGCCAGAATTCCACCAGTCTTCTTGCGGAATTTCGGCTACGCTCATAATATGGTGGACGGTAGGTAACCACGGCAACGGTCTTTTAGTGGCCATCGCCATGGCGGTAGGCGGAATTTACCGCCTAGGTCTTAATGAAGGACTTTATTTGGTGATGTTCAATTGGTACCTTTGCTCAGACCCAATTTCTACACATTATCGTTTGAGCTCTATATAGTTTTATCAGTACAACTGTGCCAATGTGAACTGTGTGGCCACTTCAACGAAAAAAGTGTTCCCTATAAATGAGTGTGTGCTATTATACTATGCTTTAGTAATATATTTGCACCAATTTACTCCACAATTCACTACTGGCTACATACAATACCCTTAGCACTCTCCTGATCAATGGGCGTGGCTCATTTCCTGTATTTGTTCTTTGTGAAACCCTCAGATTTTTTACAATCCTTAGGAAAGACCTGCCAATTTACACAGGCCCATGCATGATGTGCTGCCTAGTCTAGGTTTTTTTAATTGCAGGACTTGTGGTCCCAATTATTCCATTATAAAACTGGAGTACAAGCCCCAGATTTCAAAGGAAGAAACCTGGACTAAAGCAGCACATCACACATGCACCTAGTAGCTGAAGCAGGTCCGGACTGGGAACCCAAAGCAGCCCTGGTGAATTTTGCCAGACAAGACACTCGCGTGTTCGAGGCCCTCCTCCACCCGCAAGCATCCGCCTGTGCCTCATCCCTGGTGTCTAGTGGGCTCTGGTAAGCTTCACTAGACTTGCGCTTTGTGCCGTTCGTAGTTTTTGTGACTCGTGTTCTGTGCCTTGAATTATTGTGCCATTCGTATATTTGTGACTTGTTTTATGTGCCTTTGAATTACTGTGCCGTTCGTTTTTCAGTTTCCTTCTGTTTCCTTTTTCCGGTTTATTTCTGCCGCTTTTTGCCCCTTGTGCGCTCCCCCTGTCCCCTTGTCAGCTCTCTCTGAGCCGCTTTCCCCGCCGCTGCCTCCCTGCGGCCCGCCCCCCTCGCACCCCCTTTCGCCGCTCCCTCCCGCCTCCCAGCTGCTCCTCCCTCCCCCCTCCCTTCTTAATGGTGGTCGCTGCGCGTCGGGAGTTGCGCCAGAGGCAAGCCCGTCCGCGCCTGGACCGCGCCCAGTGCCACACCCCCTGGTCCGCGAGACCCCTGCATCTCCAGATGCTGCTACACGCCCGACCAACTCAACGCCCTCAATCCCGGCCGCACCACAGCATGCTTCCAGTCCTCACCAAGGAACACCCACGGACCCTTCTCATGCCCCAGCTGCACATTTACCTGCGACAGAACAACGAAACCAACAAAGACCGGAACAAACCACCTCCACTGCATACTCCTCAACACCCGCTCCGCACGCAAGCACGCCATCGAGCTCTGGTACCTGCTCGACTCCACCGCCCCAGACGTAGCCTTCCTGACCGAAACCTGGTGGAACGACTCCTCGGCGCCCAACATCGCAATAGCCATCCCGGACGGCTACAAGATCATCCGAAGGGCCCGCACCAACAGAACCGGAGGAGGAATAGCCATCGGCCACAAATCCACCCTCAAGGTCTACACCCACACTGACGACACCCTCAAGACCGCTGAACACCTACACTTCCGCATCCACACCGACCACAACACCACTCTCAGAGGAACGCTCATCTGCAGACCTCCCTGACCACGAGCACCTTTCAGCGAATCCATCTCCGACCTCACCAGCACCCATGCACTCACCTCAACGGATTACATCCTCTTCGGGGACCTAAATTTCCACCTGGAGAACAACAACGACACCAACTCCACTACTCTGATCGACAACCTCACAAACCACAGCCTTAGACAACTTGTAAACACACCAACCCATATCGCCAGCCACACGCTTGATCCCATCTTCTCCTCAAGCGCCCACGTCACCTTCAACCACACCACCGTACTCCACTGGACCGACCACCACTGCATCCACTTCACCTACAAGAAACATACCAAGCACCATCGCACCCAACAACTGCCCGCCGATGCAGGAGCAAAATTACGGAAGACCAGCTTACCAACACCCTCGCCCAGAACCCACCCTCCGACCCCACCGACCCAGACACCGCCGCCCACAACCTCACTCTATCGATCAACGATTGCGCCAACATCCTCGCGCCACTCAAGAAACCCACCAACAACCAAGCCAGAAGAAAAGCCACCTGGTTCACCGACGAGCTCCTAAACTCCAAGCGCGACTGCTGAAAACTAAGAAAGGAATGGCTCCTCAAACGCACACCTGACAGCCTCACAGCCCACAAGGACGCCACCCGCAGACACCACCAACTCATCAGACAAGCCAAATGATCCCACTTAAAAGACTGCCAGGACAACAACGCACATGACAGCAAAGAGCTTGTCAGCATCGTAAAAGAACTCTCCAACCCCAGCGCCAATGTCAACGACATCCCTCCATCCCAAGAACTCTGCAACGCACTGTCCACCTTCTTCCACCGAAAGATCACCGACATCCACAACAGCTTCAACGCCACTCCCAGGCAAGACCCCACCCCCAAAAGCTCCACCTGTGCAAACCACCTGACCTCCTGGACCAACGACAACAACACAGAGACACCCAAGATCCTGAACTCCATCCACTCAGGATCTCCGTTAGACCCCTGCCCCCACCACGTATACAACAAGGCCGACTCCACCATCGCCCCCCAACTATGGAAGGTCATCAACATCTCCTTCAAAACAGCGACCTTTTCGGAAAGTTGGAAGCACGCCGAAATCCCCACCCTCCTCAAGAAGCCCAAAGCAGACCCCAACGACCTCAAGAACTTCCGACCGATCTCCCTACTCCCCTTACCAACGAAGGTGATTGAAAAAATAGTCAACACGCAACTACCAAGCCACCTTGAAGACAACAACATCCTGGCTCCCTCCCAATCCGGCTTCAGACGAAACCACAGCACTGAGACCGCCCTTCTCGCCGCCACAGACGACATCAGATGTCAAATGGACAACGGCGAAACATCAGCCCTCATCCTCCTGGACCTCTCTGCCGCCCTCAACACAGTCTGCCACCACACCCTGAAAACACGCCTCCACGAAATCGGAATCCAAGGAAAAGCCCTCGACTGGATCATCTCTTTCCACTCCGGCAGAACCCAGAGAGTCCCCCTCCCCCTTTCCGCTCCAAAGACACTGACATCATCTGCAGCGACCCCCAAGGCTCATCCCTCAGCCCAACGCTATTCAACATCTACATGGCCCCCCTCACACAAGTAGCCCAACAACACAACCTCAACATTCTCACCTACGCCGACGACACCCAGCTCATCCTCTTGCTCACCAAAGACCCGTGCACAGCCAAAACCAACCTCCACGAGGGAATGGAATCCATCGCCGAATGGATGAAAAGCAGCTGTCTGAAACTCAATTCGGACAAGACGGAGGTCCTCATCCTAGGACCCACCCCCTCCGCCTGGTACGACTCCTGGTGGCCAACCGCACTAGGAACCCCACTGACTCCAACCAACCACGCACGCAACCTGGGCTTCGTCCTCGACTCCTCCCTCACCATGTCTAAACAGATCAACGCAGTCTCCTCCTCCTGCTACAACACACTCCACATGCTCCGTAGGATCTTCAAGTAGATCCCTACAGAAACAAGAAGAACGGTGACACAGGCCCTCGTCAGCAGCAGGCTAGACTACAGCAACGCACTCTACACAGGCATCCCAGCAAAAGACCTACTATGCCTCCAACGTGTCCAAAACGCCTCCGCCCGGCTGATCCTCGATGTACCCCGCTGCAGCCACATCTCCCACCACCTGAGAAACCTTCACTGGCTCCCCGTGGACAAGAGGATCACTTTCAAGCTTCTTACCCACGCTCACAAAGCACTCCACGACACCGGACCAACCTACCTGAACGACAGACTCAGGCCCATATTTATACTTTTACTAGCGCCGCATTTGCGCCACTTTTTGACGCAAAAGCGGCGCAAACTTACAAAATCAATTGTATTTTGTAAGTTTGCGTCACTTTTGCGTCAAAAAGCGGTGCAAATGCGGCGCTAAAAAAGTATAAATATGGGCCTCAGCTTCTACACCCCTACCCGTCAGCTCCGCTCCGCTCCGCAAACCTCGCCCTCGCGGTCGTCCCCCACATCCAACGAAAATCCTCCGGCGGCAGATCCTTCTCATACCTCGCCGCCAAAACCTGGAACACGCTCCCTACCAACCTGCGACAGACCCAAGACCTACTCACCTTCAGAAGACTCCTCAAGACCTGGGTCTTCGATCAGTAACAACAGCACACTCCCCCCCCCCCCCCCCCAAGCGCCTTGAAACCCTCACGGGTACATAGAGCGCTCTATAAATTCAATGATTGATTGATTGATTGATTGAAGCCCCCATAGAGTTCATAACGAGGAAGCCTGATCACTACAATGGGACTTGGGGGGTTCTCCCCTCCAAGAAAATGTGGAAATAAATGGCAAAAATTGTGCATTCTACACCACATTTTCCATTATATATTCAGTTGTATTAGCTTTTAAATTATAGCAAATGACCTTACGGAGCAACCGGGTTACATCAATCTTTACTGGGGACCTTCAATGATTCCCTCACAATCATAATTCAACAGTGCCTCTCATCTCTCCATAGCCCATCCCTCACATGTATTTCATTAGCTTTATAGTACCTCTCCTACCAGCGTAGTGCGTCGGAGCTCTTTACATCACACACACACATACAGAGACGATGAATCATACATTTGTAAATCAGTGTATAGTAAATGTTACATAGGACAAAGTGGACTACAAGGGGTATGATTCACATGCCATCCATACTGGTAGGCATTTTTTTTAAGTGCTTGTTTTGGGGAAGCATAAACTTAGGATTCAGTACATACCACAGTGGCTAGGGTTGACTTTACTACTAACATTATATTCCTACCCAAACAAACCCTTGCTAGCAAAATCAGAATAATTAAAGACCAGGGAAAAAAGCATAACTTTCTAACCTCTACCATGATTTTTGCATGCAGCTCTTTGACAGCAGTTCATAGCTCATAGTGCTGGATTATGATTGTAACTTATGAACTGCACAGTAAAAAAAAAAAGATCTCTGTGACAAAAGATGTATCTCACTGAGCTATCCACATAAAATACTGTTCTGTAATCTGCATAGTACACTTTCTTTGCAGCGGCCATATTAACCCTCTGTGCTACCTTAGAGGAGTCAAAACTGCTACTAAACAAAACTCAGCTCTCTCTCCAATAAACAACAGAGTTATCTTGGCACTTTTATTGGTACCTGAAATTTGTTGGATATACAAGGAACTCTGCAGTGCTTAAAAAACTGCTGCACTGCTACAAAACCGGCTGCAGAGTAATAAAAGCGTCCCCCACCCTTCCAGCCTCCCGGGGGAAATGCCCGATACTCCCAGTCCGGCCTCGATCTGAAGCATTCTGAGACGTACAGATTCAGGGGGTCATTCCGACCCTTGCGGTCCATGACCGCCAGGGCCGGGGACCGTGGAAGCACCGCCAACAGGCTGGCGGTGCTTCCTGGCCAATTCTGACGCCGCGGTCAGAAAAGGGGAACCGGCGGTTTCCCGCCGGTTTTCCCCTGGCCAAAGGAATCCTCCATGGCGGCGCTGCAAGCAGCGCCGCCATGGGGATTCCGACCCCCTTCCCGCCAGCCTGTTCCTGGCGGTTTACACCACCAGGAAGAGGCTGGCGGGAACGGGTGTCGTGGGGCCCCCTAACAGGGCCCCATAAAGATTTTCAGTGTCTGCTTGGCAGACACTGAAAATCGCGACGGGTGCCACTGCACCCTTCGCACCGCAGCAAATCCGCCGGCTCCATTTGGAGCCGGCTTCATCTTTGCTGGGGCTTTCCCGCTGGGCCGGCGGGCGATCTTTTGCAGATCGCCCGCCGGCCCAGCGGGAAAGTCGGAATGTCCCCAGCGGTCATTTGACCGCGGGCTGGTGTTTGGGCAGTTTCCGCCCGGCGGGCAGCGCCCGCCGCCCGCCGGGGTCAGAATGACCCCCTCAGTGTTATAGCAGGAAAAATCTGACTGTTTCATATATCTGCAACAGAATGCAAGAGAGTCACTTCTGTTCAGGTATTCAGACCACTTTGCCTCCATTGCTCTTTCAATTGGCCATTTTAAGCATCTGTAAGGCGTAAAAGCAACATTTAACCATCAAGGTGCGTTTTTGAGAAAATCAGACCTTCCCATGCGGGCACTCTTTGATGTCAATGCTGTATGCCCTTGTGTTTCTATTTTAAGTGAATTACTTTTGAGTCTTCTATTTTAGTCTCTTCCGGCCGTTCTTTTTGAAGCTTCTTTGTCTGTGCTGCTCACAGCAAACGTTTCTACTAGCGTCCTTAGGGCTATCAGATGATGCTATGTCACCTGCTAGTTCTAAACATTTATACCGTTGCATCTCGGGAAATGTAGTCTTGGTTCGGTTCAAATGAGTTGACAAAAACCCTGAACACAATTATTTCAGAACAACAGCAGTGCCCTGGAAAATATCTATTACAGTCAGTAAAATGTTGACGTCATCTGGTCACCACCCAAACGCAAAGACACATTTATCTCTAGGGGAAAGGGCATGAACTTCAGAGAAATCAAGATGAACTTTGTTGAAGGTCTGCCAAAAGATATTGTGGATGCCATATCAGTAACTGTCTCACAACAGCCAAAATGTGTTCCTCTTGCTGTGGGTATTGCACCTGTTTACATTGTTGAGAGTGACCTTGATCCACTTGAGCTTTACCACATTTGGCCTTCTCTTGTGGCACTCAAGACAGCACAAGGGTACATAGAGGGCCGATGTATTATTTTTTTAAGTAACTCAGCACAGCAACCAAATTTGCTGGCTGCATTGTGCAAGAGGGAAACACATCATAGAACCATATCCTCTAAGACTGGCCTGCTTGTTTTCCAGGACATATTGATTTAACACTATGGCCCTCATTCTGACCTTGGCGGTCTTTTCGCAAGACCGCCGAGTTACCGCCGCGGTGAAGACCGCCGACCGCGGCGGTATGCCGCTGTGCGCATTCTGACCGCTGGGAGCGTTCTGCCGGAAAACCGCCAGCAGCCACACTGGCGGTCGGCGGGAAAGTGGAGACTGGTCAACCTCCACCGCCACGCCAGCAGAACACCGCCCACAGAATTACGACCCACATTTCTGTGTGGCGGTCTTCTGTTGGCGGTCTTCTGTTGGCAGTCACCTCCCCATGGCTCCCGTCGCCTCCCGGAGGACCAACGCACAAGGTAAGTTGACCGTCCATGAGGGGAGGGGGTGGGGGGGTGTTGTGTGATGTGGGCGTGCATGGGGGTGTGCGTGTGAGTGTGTAGAGGGGGTGTGTGAGTGCGTGTATGCGGGCGGGGGGTGCTGCTGTGTCTATGGGTTATGTGTGCTGTTCGGCAGGTGCGCATGTCTGCATGTATGTGTGCGGGTATGTGTCCCTGTTGTGTATGTGTGTGTAGGGGGTGTGTATATGTGCATGTTGGGGGTGTGTGCATGTCGGGGTGCATGTATGTGCATGTCGGGGTGGGGGTGGGGAGGGGGTTCGTACCACCTCTGGGGGGTGGCAGGGGGGTGGAGGGTGTGGGGGGAGGACTCGGGTGGGTAGTGGGGGGTGGGGGAGACCCCTATCAGTGCCAGGGAAGGAATTCCCTGGCCCCGATAGTGCTTACCGCCATGGTTCGCACGGCGGTTCCCGCCCGCAAGAAACCGCGGCGGTAGGCAGGGTCATAATACCGTTGGCGGTCTTGGGACGACCGCCGGGCCGGAGTGCGCAAACTCCAGCCCCGCGGTCATGACCGCCGTGGCGGTCGGAGTGGAGAAGTGGCGGTCGGTCGCGGCGGGGACCGCCGCGGTCAGAATGCCATTTTTAATACCGCCGGTCTGTTCGCGGTCCGACCGCCGTCTCTCCGCCGACCGCCAGGGTCAGAATGAGGCCCTATGTATCAAACCTCTGCTCTGTGTCAAGAAGGAATTCTATGTGTGGTAAATGGACACTGCCATACAACTATTCATTGTTTGTGACGCAAAATCCTATCTAATAACAATAGCAGACAAGGTTTTGCACCAAAAATAACGCCACTTTGAAGCAGCTGTTAAAAGTAGAAATGCTTTTATTTCTCCAAATGTTTCTGACTTTAGATGTGTGCTGCACTCTACAGCACAGTGGAGAAAGTTTGGAAGTTTATTTGGGCGTAGTATTTTGTACTGGAAGAGTACCCTTCCAGTACAAAACCAATGCTAGACACCACGCTCACGCCTTGTACTAAGGTGCAAGGTGTGTGCGGCACTCAACAGCCTGATCATGTGCCAGCATTAGGGAGAGAGTAGAATAGTTTCACATCTCTGTAGATATGGCACTTTCCCACCCTCTCCCAGTCACAAAATGCAGCGCAGCAACTTTGGATGCAGCGCTCCGTTCCTCGATTTGTTTCTAAATTTGAGCTATGATACCTTCTGTCACCATTGAACTTGTTGCCAGCCCTCAGTTTTACTCCTTAAATATCGAATTTGCTTTTTACAGAGCTGAAACAGGCTCTAAATCTACTGAACGTCAAGAAGAAACCCCAAACATTCTCATAGGAAATATATATGCTAACGAAGACGGTGCTTCCCTGTCAGACCACATAGAAACATGATATGGAATATGGTCTCCACTAATTATGCTAAATCAATGAATATTAATATGGTACATTGTTAGAAATGGGGTTTCTGGTTGTCAGAGTAGGCACCCTGTACAAGCAGGAACCACCACTTTAATTCAGGGTAAGCTAGATACCCACTTAGCGATAAACTGTGCTCACCCTCTGCTAGCTTGGCACAGAGCAGTCAGGCTTATCTAAACAGGCAATGTGTTAAGTATTTTGTCAACACACACACAGTAACACAATGAAAACACCACAAAAAGTACATCCTCAAAGGATTAGAAAAATAGATAATAATTTTATGAGTAAAACAAGACCAAACCAAGGTAAATCCAAAGTTCAGGCCGACCGCGATGGAGGGTAGGACGGCTACAAGACCCACGCAGGGCCCACTAAGAGAGTAGCTTGGATGGTGCAAGCATCCGCATCGAAGACTAGGTGTGTTAGTTCCAATATGCGCAGTCAGGTAGATCCACTGTCGTCCAGCTTCCCAGTCATGTCCCACATCGGCGTCGAACTCTGTTGAAATGCAGGCACTCCATCGTCGGTGAGCCATGCAGACCGTCGTCATCAAGCCGTGTTGGCTGTAAAACCGCTGTCATCAAGCAATCACTGCGTCATCGTCATCGAAGGGCAATGCATCAGTTCTGGTCGGCGCAAAGTCACTGATGCGTCGACATTGATGTAGAAAAAGCTGAACAAACACATTTCTGAGGCCCAGGACTGGATTGGAACCTCAGGCAAGGGTAGGACCCCCATATGGCAGAGTCCAGCAGCAGCTGCAAGGTTATAGTAAATTATATTGAGACAAGATGTTTACCTCACTATTTCCAAACTTCTCAGTCTCTTGTAATTCATGGTTATGGTTACTAAGTACTTGCAAACTGCCTCCATGTGATGGATTCCTAATGATACTGGAAAGTATTAATTATACATGGGACTAAAAGCTAAGGATTTCCGCGCACACTATCACTGACTTCAAATCTTGTTTAGTAGAAGAAAAGTTCAGCTTATTTCTCAGTATTTGTGTGTGTTCTATTCACAGATTCACAGGCTTAAAGTTTCTTTTTATGTCAAGTGCATTTACTTATCGATATGTTTTATTGTTGTTTGATATATTTCCCAAACATTATGAGGTACATTCAGATAAGTTGCTGGGCCAAGAGCCCTTTCTGAGCCTGAAGCAATGAAGAAGCTGTTACAGGGCAAGTAGGTGCATGATACAAAGGCCCATTGATGCAGGTAACAAGCTACCTCTCACCCATCACACTGAAAACACTGGGAACACATATGTGCTTTAATATCTCATCCAGTGGGCACACTTCTAGTCAGTTCACACAGGAAGTTATTATTAGATGTGTTATTTGTGCAATCTGGGCCAAAGGTTGGGGTGAAAGGTTAGGGTTTTGATTAAAATGCAGTGGCTTGTATTGTACATATCTGATTAGTATGCCCACATTATCATAATAAAAAAAGTAACTGTCCACAGTCTGCCACGCTTTGAGTAACGTGCACACAAGTGGAGGGTTGTAGTCTGGAATATTGAGTAGAGAATATTGTGTTACCAGAAAATCATAGCCAGAACATCAAGTACAGGTTAGATAACACAACATCTATGTACCTGAGGAATGGCCTTTACTACATGGGTGGAGCCATATGTAGCTTAACCATGCAAGCGTTACCATGCTTGACTAAACCACACATGTGCGGGAAAGGAACGCAGTGGCCGGGTAAGTGGGGCTGGGGCGGTTTGGGGGGCAGGAGGGGTACTTTCAAGGACAAGGTGAGGTTGGAGGGCTCGGGGGAGGCAGTTTTGGGGGGAGGGGTTGTTTTATTTTCAGGGGGTCGGTGTTAGGGCTCAGGGAGGGGGGAGGCTGGGGTAGTTTTTAAGACAGGGTAGTGTTTTCGAGGGCTGAGGGTGGGGCAGTTTTGGGGGGCAGTTTTAGAGATCAGGGTGGGTGGGTGTGTCAAGGTAATTTAGTTTTTTGGGGAGGGGGAAGGTTTTAGGGCTCAGGGTGGGGAGGGTCTGGGACAGGTTTTGGCTGGTGATGTTTTACAGGGTGGGGGAATATTTTAGGTGTCAGGGCGGGTGAGGGGTGGGAGGATAATTTAGTTTTTAGTGTGGGGGAAGGTTTTAGGCCTCAGGGCGGGTGGGAGGTTTGGGCTAATTTCTTTTTTTTACATAACAGGGGCCAGCGTTTTGGGGGGTCGGATAGTTTTCTTTTTTTTTCAGTGGCAGGGTTTAAGGGTGGGAAGGGACTTGGGATTAGTTTTGGAGGTGGAGGTTTAAGGGTGGGGTAGTTTTAGGCCTCAGGGTTGGTCAGGGTAGTTTTTTTATGTTAAGGGGGGATTGTATGACAGAACCACGCATGTGTTTACCACATATGGCTTCACTAAGCATGCTTTTATAACAAAATTTGTTGTAAAGGCATGCGTGGTTAAGATGCAGTCGTGGTTTCGACCGCGTTGTTAAGACATGCGTGGCTCAGGCATGCATGGTTCTGTCATACAACTATGTACCTTCCAAACATATCCTCTACACATATGTAGAGTTAATTTAGTAAACATGTATTTACCTATACATATTTATCTATAGATATTTTAGCTGGTAATTCATTATCTGATGAAGATGTTGTTTTGAAATAAACAAAGAACTTTTATGGAGAAAGGCTTCAAGAATATTTCTTATGCACTGGTGAAAAACTGGGAAGAAAGTGTATTTTGTCATCATATTGCCTCTCCAGTTTGTGTACTGCTTCATTCAGGGTGTGTGGTCAACCAGCCCATAGAGGTGGGCAATATTGAAATAAAACTGTGGGAACTAGTTTGATTATTTAGGCTTAGCTTCCCGCAATTGTTTGTGTTAATAGGTTGGTCCTTGATAATTTGGCTATCGTCTTCTAGTAATTCGATATTCATTACTCAATATCTGTACCTCCACCCAAAGTGGATTTTGTTTACTAATATTTAACAAGTGTTAACATTACTGTCTTGCTGGTTCAAGAGGAATATCACAGTATTGATTAAAATTAGCTATCTCATACTTTTACAATTTCTGCAAATTTCAAGTATTACGGTTAAACGTAATCATATAATCGAAATACTATGACAGGTAAAATTCCATGACAGGTTACCACCAGTAAATACTGCTGGTAATGGAGTACACAGAAATGTGCATAGTGATGTTATTTCTCATGTTTCTGCAAAGTTACCCTAAATCCCATGATAATATCATGCAGTAATGTAATTACTGGACATTTTTACCCTGAAGAAATTTTAGCAGGTTTGAAAAATCAGCAAAGTGAGCAGTGTTATCCGCAAAACTACTAACTATGATAGGCGTGGTAAGAAAACATACTGTACTTATCACAGTTAACTGAGCCACTCCACATGAGAGCATAGGAATGAACCTGTAAGTATGTTTTACATAAGCAGAAACCTGGGAAATCTTTGAATTTAAAAAAAGAAAAGATAATTTATGTAAACCAAGTGCCTCTTGCTAGTGATGCTCACAAGATCTGGAAAAACAAGCATCAGCAAATCCAGTATGTCTTGCTTATGAGACGTACTGGTTTAACCAAGTGGTTCCCAACCTGCAGTCCGGGGACCCTTGAGGTCTGCGTAGCCTCCTTACAGGGTCCGTAAATGGTTAGAAAATTAACTAATATTAACAGATTAATAAAGTATATATAAAAAGTGCCTAAATGTACAATTGAACATTTTAAAACATACTGTAAATGTCAAGGAATTTGAAATTGGTATCTTAAGATTGTTTCATGGAAGCAATGCAGGTGCATCAAACAGAATATAAAATGGATGATGTGTGGGTTCAGTTGAATTTAGAAAAGGTCCAACCTTCTTAGTAAAATAAAAAAAATGTTTTTTTTTATTTTATTTGCTTGCAATTTAAATAAAATATGTTATCATTTGTGTTTGATGGAATGCTTCTTTCTGTATTTTTTGTGTGTGATGTTTTGTGGTTCAAATTATTGACTATATTTAGGCCTGGGCCCCCCTTTCCAATAGTGACTCAGTGGGGGTGTCCCCATATTCCAATAATGATTCAGTGGGGGTCCCTGGGTTCAAGTAATGAGAAAGTGGGGGTCCACAGAAGTCAAAAGGTTGGGAACCATCTAGACCAATGCCTTCTGGCGATGCTATACACCAAAAGAATAATAAAAAGGTGCAATGATGCAGCCGCAATGACTGCATCATTTTGCAGGCATGCGCATGAGTGATGCAATGTGCAAGGGTATGCGTCATTAAAAGGGCATGCGTCATTAAACATGGATGTCCAAAAAATGAGATTGGGGCATTTTTTTAATTTACTGATCTGAAATGGATCGATGCATTAAAAAAAATATAAAAAAATAGCACAAAAGCACTTTTCAAGGCAGAGGGGTGGGTGGTAATTTGTTGCATAGTCTCCCACAAAACATAAAATATTAAAAAAAGGACGGTAGATGTGACAGCAACAGAGAAACACCTGAGAGGAAGCAATGGGCAGTGGATGGTGAGAAAAAAGAAGCACATGAGGAAGAGCAATAAGGTGGTGGAAGGAGAATGCACAAACAAAAATGTGATACAAAGCACAGATGAGAGAGTTTGGCAGGAGGAGAAGCACTCAAAAAATAGCTTGCACCACAAGGGAGACAGCAACACGGAGCACAGGGTGGTGGGTATTTGCGGGAGAAAGCACAGAAGGAAGAGACCTGAAAAACACATGTACTCTCATAGAGTACTTAAGGAAAAAGAAAATATTAGTTTAGCAGTGTGCAGAGGAAAGATAGAAGTTAGCCAATCAGTTAGATGGTAAATAGTCTGTGCTCTAGGGCCAGGGGATTGAGAAGCTGGAACAAGAAAAAGCTATTGAATAAGAAGAAGCAAACAAATGTGACATAAAGGCTCCCAATGGTGAGCAACGAGTAGGCTGCAGGTAAGTGATGAGTGGGCTGTAAGTCTCTTAAACGCTTGGTAAGTAAACAATAGATGTTTTACAGCCAAACAGCGTGTGCTGTCTGGTAGGCTAGACTTAATGAAGATCAGAAAGGCAAAATGGAGACGTATTTCCAGGGTACACCTGGCTTGCAAAAACGTGGCATGTGGAATTATAATGTTTACTGTGAAATTGTGCGCAAAAAAACCAAAATTTAGAACTGGCAAGCGATACATCTACCATTGTTGTGATCAGATTTAAAGGCCAGTAGACAGGTGGTGATCTGCAGCCAGTCTCTTTTGAGTCTTTCTACTCTTGTATGCAAAACCTTACCTGGCTCACTCAGAATTAACTTAAGTTATATCAGGATAAGACAGAGGTGCTGTGCTGCTCTATGGGAAAGATACCCAGTCTACTGCCAACTGAGTTTTGGGCTTGGTCTATGGATGTTCTCACCCTTGATACAGGTTCAGCTGTCTGAATTTCCAATTTGGCTCAAACTAATCTTCGACTTCTCAGGTCAACAAATTGTGCTCCTCTTGCTTTGCCTTATTGAAAACCTGCACAAGATACTCTCTGTGCTGTCACAACATTTACAGCCATTATTTGTCCAGGCCACAATTGCAAGTAGGCTAGATTACAGAAATTCACCGATCGTAGGGCTCCCTGACTACCAGCTTAATCACTGCAGTGGCTCACATGTCTTTGTTCCTTCCGAGTCTGCTATCGCATCTACTGTGTTCAATAGGCTACACTGGTTTTCTGTGCATAAAAGTATTGTTTTTAAATCACGCTGGTTGGTGCAGAGTCATAATTCGGGTTGGCGGTATATGCCCTCAAAACAAATGTCTCCGCTATCGCCCTGCTCACCTCTTGCACTCTGCTGATGCCAATCTTCTAAAAATACCAAGGTACAAGTACAGGTACAAGTAAACGCACATTGGTGGCATATTCTTAACAATTCAGGCCACACGTCTGTGGAACAACTTGCCCCCATCCCTTTGCTCCATCACAGATCTACTGAGATTTCAGAAAATACTCAAGACTTAGATTTAGAGCTGCTAAGAGTGTGAGACAAGCTAGGTCAATGTCTGTATGGCTGGGGTGCCTTTCTAGATTACAGTTGTGCTCTACATATAGTTAACATAACTGTGAAAACTTGCAAAGTTTATCACTACTGCAAAAGTGCACCTAAGGGAGAATATTTTTGAAAAAAAGGTTCTGCAGAAGAATTTCTCTCAAAAAGATTACGAGAGAAACTTTGAACAGTGGGTTTTGGCAGCTGCAGTCACAAAAAGAGGTTTATTCGTAGGATTATATTAGCACAACCTTTTTAGAATTAGCCTAGTAGCCTGCACTGTCTGTTGCAAGGCATATTGTGGCTTACCAAGAACATAGAGGGGCGTGGAGCCTGCCTATTGTTTACCATTTGTTTGCCTTCCCTGTCACTCTCATTTGCCTGCTTCTTATTCGTGCCCCAGCTTGTCACTTTTCTGTTTGTCCATTCCAGGGAGCACTGCCTCATTATAATCTCTTTGATTAGCTGGTATCGCTGCCTCCACTGTTTGCTTTTCAAGCGCTACTTTTTTCTTTTGTGTGAAGCATTCCATTACAGTGCATGTGTTTTGGAGCCTACTCCCTCGTGTATGCCCCTTACACTGCAGTCCGTTCTCTTCTCTGTTGCCTACTGCTTCTTCCTCTTCACTTTCCTTCTCGCTACACATTCTCATTTTAAGGTAATACATTGTAATAAAATTATACTACTAATCTAGATTGAGCTTTAAGGGACAAAAATATAATGAAAGCACAGATAACAAAAGTTATAAATACTCAACATAGCATATTTAGACACTAAAGTCATTTAAGTTTCTTTGTTGTATTCATTTTTCGCTTTGCTCTATTAAGTTGGATGTTTGTTGCGAAGCACGGCATCTGGCAATGCCTCAGACATCTGGTGACCAAAACTGTGTGGGATCTCTCAGTTTTCTGACTAGTGAGTATCCTTGGTGATGTTCAAGCTGCTGTTCTGGTTCCATATCTCTCTGTCTCCTGTGTCTCCCTTCCCCATAGTCCATGTCTTTGGTGCACTGCTGGTCTCCATTGTCCTTGTCCGCTTCTCCATCTCAATCGATCGCTCTTCAAGTGTTACAATCTCCTTGTCAATTTGCTCTTGACTGTGTCTTCTTGCACTGTTTTCAATGCCCCTCCCTCTCAGTGTCCATGCCTCCCTGTCATAGCATCCCTGTTGTTGTCTATCTGTTCCAGGGTGCATGTCTCCTTGTGCCTGGATCTCAGTATCCCAGTGTCTGTTTATCCTTACCTCAGTATCCGTCCATATATCCCTACTCGCGGCCACGTCTACCTTTCCCACTGTGCTTGCCTCCGTTTGCGCGTTTGTCCAAACGTCTGTGTCTTTGTTCCAGTGCTTGTGTTTCCATGTCCTGCTGTTTGCATCTCAGTTCACTTTTTCGCCGTTCCTCATTGCACGTGTCTCCCAGGTCCGGGTCTGCAACTCCCTGTCACATTGTCCTCTTGTCCCTACAGCAATGTCTGAGTCCCTGAGTCTGAATGCCTGTGTCTGTTTGTCTGACTGCTTCTTTGTTCCTATACAGTATCCGTATCTCGGGATCCTGGTGTCTGCATCGCCCTGTCACATGGTTTCCTTGTATCAGTGTCAGACACAGACTGGCTATTTATCTCATCTGGCATTTCCAAGGGCAGCTGGAGCCATCAGAGGACGCTCCTGGTGCTGCAGCACTTTCTGAAGTTAATTAGAACACACTCAGCAGCGGATTCAGTAGAGAGAGAGATCATGGATGGATGGAAAGAAAAAGGGATGGAGTGAGCACAGTTGGGGGGGCCTGATTGGAGGGGTGGGGAGAACATTCTTGCAAGAGCTACATTTAACTCGCTACTCGACCGTGACCATGGCCCTCATTACAACCCTGCCGGTCGGCGTTAAAGCGGTGGTAATACCGCCAACAGTCTGGCTGTAAAAAAAATGGGATCTCGACCACGGCGGAAACCGCCAACACAGACAGCCACTTTAACACTCCGACCGCCGCAGCGGTAGCAACAAACACCACAGTGGTAACCACCAACAGACAGGCAGAAGACAATTGTTATAACCTTTGTAATTTATGTATTTATACATATTGATTATTGTAACCTGTAACATAGTTATTCGTTTTGGATATCAAAATGTTTAAGCCGGTTAATCAGCATATAATTCGTATACTCTCATATTTGTATTAGTGGTATATTCCGAATAGCTCCTAAGAATGTTGAACATTGGAATGCCCTGGAGCTTGCCTTACAATGTTGGTGAGGTACTATCTTATTCTGGAGTTGGTGAGATGATGTGTGAGCAGTTTATGGATTAAACAGGACAATTCAAATGAGCTGCACTTTGTTCCTTCTTTATTTTATGGCGCTAACTCGTGGATCACAACATCTTTTAATGGCGACGAGGGTGGGATCCTGTGCAGGGGGCAGTGAAATTCCTTACCCCTGATTACCTTCATCGTCTTCGTTGGACACCCAACTATTCCAGCGTGTGGGCTAGGCGCTTCGCTTCCTTCGTTGCTCTCCTGAGTGATGTTTGGTGACTGGTTGTAGTGGGTCTGTGCCATTTTCGGCCCTCTACAGGACATCAGAGGAGATGCCCATCGTGTGTGCTGCTGCGAGCGAGAAGAACGTCCCGAGTCGAGGCTCCTCAGTTCCCTCAACTCTTCGTGATTGACTTAGGAAGTTGTGTGCGCTACTCTTACCCAAGGTACAGCCGGGGAAGGAAGTATTTCTGGGTAGGCGGAGCCCTTATTCCCGGCTCCGTGTTACAACGTCACGCTACCTGGCATGTCAAGTATTACGAGGAAGGAAGTGCGACCCCAGGTATATTGGGTGTCGCTCCTCGATTGAGGCCAGCATTGACGCAGAGCTTTGCGTCAGGGATCTTAGCAGTTTCCACACACATTCTGTACAGTGTGGTGAGAGAGTGCAGCGGTTTTTTGGCAGGCCGAAGGAGACGCGTAGCTCCATTGGAAGAGGTACTTTTTGTTTTCCTTATTGTGAGTATACAGAGGATTCACGCGAAGGCCTGCGAACAGTTAACACACATTTTCACAAGCGGTGTGGTGAGAGATTGCACGTACTCCCCTAAAACTGCAGGTGACGTGTAGATTCATCAGAAGGGGGTTTTGAGAGATTGCAGGTATTCCCCTTAAACTGCAGGTGACGTATAACATCATCAGAAGGGGGTTTTCGTTTTCTCTTTGTTTGCCGGCTGGGGCTTCTACCGTCATTTGGCCCTGATACGACTATCAGCATATTATAACAGAGAGAGACAAGTGTGGGAAAAAGTAAGCACTTAGGGCATTGTTGGGAGTCACTTTGAGAGAAGAAAAGAAAAGGAAAAAAAAGGGTCTGCTAATTTCAGTTACCCCTCATAGAACCTTCCGACATCTTACACTATGGCAGCAGCTGGCATGTCACAGCCCCCTCCATTCTTGAACGAAATTGGTGAACCTACCTTACCTTGGAAGGAGTGGGAAAAATTGTTTGAATCTTATTTGATAGCAATTGGAGGGGAAAAAGTATCGGCGTTGAGAAAGCAGCATATTCTTTTGCATAATCTGGGAGTACATGGGCGAAAAGTGCATGAAAATTTAACAGACCCTGACGATGAAGAGGAGGATGAGGGGGATGGCTCAAATGATTATGAGAAAACGGTCAGAAAATTAAAAAATCATTTTGGGCACAAAGTCAATGTAGTCCTTGAAAGACATAAATTCTTTAGTAGGACACAAGGAAAGGATGAAAAAGTATCCAGTTATATTGCGTGTTTGAGGGGCCTGCCCAACACCTGTGAATTTGGTAACCTTGAGGAATCTTTAATACATGACCAGCTAGTAAAATGTACCAATAATCTGAAAGTTCAGGAAAAATTGTTAGTTCACCCTGAGGGAGGCCATGGATATAGCAAAGGGTATAGAACACACAGCAGAGTGCATGAAACTAATTAAACATACCCCGGGTGATGAAGATGTTAAGGAGGTTAAGTGGTATTCCAAACAAGAGAATAGGGTACTTAATCAAGAAGAAGACTGTAAAATTCATGAAGTTTTTCTCAAGAAAAATACCGCAAGTAACATGGATGGGATTAAGAGTAAGTGTTTTAGGTGTGGGAACAGCAGACATCTGGCCAATAATCCTATGTGTCCGGCTCGCAACTGCGTATGTCAGAAGGGCGGTGCGAGGGGACACTATGCGAGAATGTGCAAGAATGAGAGGGGTGAACGTAATGAGAAACAAAATGTACATATAATTGAAGAGACCCAAGATATAAAGACAAGTTTGTGCTGCAATTGAAGAACTTGGGTGAGAGTGGAAAAGGAGGTATTTTATACCCTACGTGTGATGTTGAGCTGGATGGTATGTGTGTAAGGGTATTTGCAGACTCTTGTTCTCCGTTTACATTTATGGATTACAGTGTATTTGAAAAGAATTTTAAAAATAAGGGGTATAAACTGCCACCTGCGGACATCTCTCCGGGTGGTTACAATAATGATCCTATACCTCTGATGGGCATGTTAAGTGTTCTAATAACCTTTAAGGGTCGTCTTACTAAAGGGAAAGTGTATTTTACAAACATTGGTTCCAAATTCTTAGGGTGGAAACATCAAAGGGAATTAGGAATCAAACTTGACCCTAACAATGAAGAACCTGTACTACTGGTGGGTGAATCTAGATGTAGTGTGAGTGTATGTGAGGAATTTCCCGATTTGTTTGGAGACAGATTGGGGTTGCTGAGGGACTACCAACATAAAATAAAGGTGAAGGAGAATGCTATTCCAAAAGTCCATAAGGTCAGACCGATTCCTTACCTAATGCAGGAATCTTTAAAACAAGAATTGAACAAGCTGGAAGAACTAGGGGTCATAGAACCCATTGAAAGTTCACTATGGTTTGCCCCCATTGTAGTCACTAGTAAATCGGGAGGAAGAGGAACCCGTTTATGTGTTGACGTTAGGGACCTGAATGTGAGCATATGGGTGGATAGGTTTCCTCTACCCAGGATCATTGAGATGTTGAGCACCATGGGTCCAGCCAAATACTTCAGTGTGATAGACTTGTCTTCAGCATACCACCAAGTTGAACTTCATCCTTCCTCTCGTTCCCTCACCTCCTTCATCACCCCATATGGAGCGTTCAGATTTTGCAGAATGCCTTTTGGCTTAGCCTTGGCTGGGCGGCTGTTTTTCAGTGTATCATGAAAAGTATATTGCATGGAATAAACCGGGTAATGTGTTTCCTGGACGATATTCTCGTATATGGTGTTACTGAGAGCGAGCATGACACTACCTTGCGGAAGGTGTTTACTGCGCTGGAATGTGCTGGCATGACTATTCGTAGAGATAAATGTCAAATTGGAGTGGAGTCAGTTGAATATTTAGGCCATAAGATCACAAAGGAGGGGGTAGAGCCTAAACTTGATTTGGTTGTAGCTGTGAAAGAGGCACCTGCACCCACCAATAAAAAGGAACTCAAATCCTTCCTAGGGTTAGCTGAATACATGGCAAAGTTTGTGCATAATTTTGCCAAGGTCACAGCTCCTATGAGAACATTGTTGAAAAAAAAATTCCCATTTGAATGGAATATGGAGTGTCAGGAGGCTTTTGGCAAGGTGAAGGAGGCTATTGTTAATTCTCCTAATTTGGGAAAATTTGATTTCAAGAAGAAAACGTGAGTCACTACTGATGCCAGTGGGAAGGGTCTTGGAGCTACCCTTTCCCAAGTCATAGAGGGACAGAAAAGGATAATAGCATTTGTATCGAGGTCACTAACTGCAGCAGAGGTGAACTATTCCACCATAGAGGGAGAAATGCTGGCATGTTATTGGGCCGTCAATCATTTAAATTTTTTCCTATGGGGTCTACCCTTCACCATCAGAACTGATCACAAACCCCTCACCAGTGTATTCACCACCAGGGGAAGAGAACATGCCACCCCACGTATTGCCAAGTGGATTTTAGGGTTGGAAGGGTATAATTTTGGGGTGGAGTATGTTCCTGTCAAAAATAATATTGTGGCTGATTTTCTATCCAGATCACCGAGGGTGGGTGGAAAGGAGGAGGAGAGTGACACTCTTGAACCAGTACTACACATAGAACTGGCTGGCCTTACCAGAGATGAATGGGTAGAAAAAAACACAAATGACCAAGTATTAAGATTGGTCCGGGAAAAAATAGTCAAAGGTTGGCCAGAGAGAGCTAGGTACCTGGAAGAGGAACTCAGAGGGTATTGGGAAGTGAGGTCAGAACTCCACACATCTGAGGATATGGTGATGAGGGGTGAGAGAGTCATACCTCCATGTGAGTTGTGGAACAAACTAGTGGGTCTAGCTCACGAAGGGCATCTAGGGAGGAACCTTACCAAGAGTATACTCCGAGCATCATATTGGTTTCCCACCATGGATAGGTTGGTGGAGGACGCAGTGAGGGATTGTGTCAGTTGTGCCCTGAGCGACAAGACTAATGTTACAAGAAAGGCTCCATTGTCCCCTATTTCTGTCCCACTTAAACCGTGGGACAAGTTGGGATTGGACATTTTAGGACCCATATCTCAAACAGGTGTCAAAGGCAGATTCATATTTGTGTTGGTGGACTACCACTCACACTGGATGATGTTTAAGATAGTGAATCAGGTGACTACCCAAGATGCAATTGACTTCCTAACGGAGGCATTCATGAGGGAAGGTATACCCAGCACCTTAGTGACCGACAATGGTGTGAGGTTCACCTCAGAAGCCATGAGAGAGTTTTTGATGTGTAGTGTACACCATTTTAGAACGGCATTATACAACCCCTGTGCGAATGGTCTAGTTGAGAGAGCCAACAGGATGATTAAGGAGTGTTTGCAGATGGCATCAGCATGCCAGGTACCAGGTGAAATAGCTCTTAAGCAGATGTTGTGGTCGTATCATACCACGCCAAATTTAGTTACGTGAAATTCCCTATTCTTCTCACTTAAAGGACGGCACCCGGGTACCAAGCTTACTCCTAATTAGCTGAAGGGAGGGGAACCACATGGCGTGCAGTGTGAGGAGACTACAGCTAAAATCAGGCAACACCAAGAGAAATACAGAAGGTGGTATGATGATTGTTTTCGCACCCAGAGGAGACTATGGAGGGTGGGGCAATGGGTTAAAGTTAAGCTTCCCAAACCCACCAGAAGAGATGGCAGCAGGTTTTCCCAACTAAAGAGGATCATTAAGGTGCAAAAGAATGTTGTAACGCTAGAAGATGGCAGGGTATGGAGTATGGACAGAATTTCATGCAGCGAGGAACCAACTGGTATGCCCAGACAAGAATCTGACGAGGAAATGGAAGACGTGCTGGAGCGCCACACCCAGAACAGACATACTAGGATCACAAAGCGGCCAACATGGCACAAAGACTTTGTTTTTGAGCAGTAAGGAAGGGAGATATGTTATAACCTTTGTAATTTATGTATTTAGACATATTGATTATTGTAACCTGTAACATAGTTATTCGTTTTGGATATCAAAATGTTTAAGCCAGTTAATCAGCATATTATTCGAATACTCTCATATTTGTATTAGTGGTATATTCCGAATAGCTCCCAAGAATGTTGGGCATTGGAATGCCCTGGAGCTTGCCTTAGAATGGTGGTGAGGTACTATCTTATTCTGGAGTTGGTGAGACGATGTGTGAGGAGTTTATGGATTAAACAGGACAATTCAACTGAGCTGCGCTTTGTTCCTTCTTTATTTTATGGCGCTAACTCGTGGATCACAACAACAATGTACCGCCCACCACATCACAACCCGCCTATCTGCCAGCTTTTCCAGGGCGGTACCAATGCCATCAAAAGCACGGCGGAAACAGGGCTTGGAAGAGAAACCACTCACCGTTCGACACAAATGAAGAACCAGGACGCCATGGAGCCCGAGTTGCAGGTCCTGCCCACGCTGGTCTACCGCCTCATCTACCAGGAATACAAAAGGTGGCGGCGAAGACCACAGTGAGTACTGCACCTAGTACACGGGGGGGAGGAAAAAGAGAGTGACACACACACGCAATACGCAACACCCCCACCCTCACCCACAACACCATACACACAAACACATGCATCAACATTACATTTACACCCTTAACCCCCTGAAAGAACACAAGGACAAAAGGAAAAGAGTTAAATTAGTGATATTTTAGAAATAGGCAGATATACGTAATAAATGGAAAAACAGTATTTACAAAAATATACAATATGTACATAAGGCGGTTCATTGTCCATTCAAAATGTCCATGGGCCACTGGGCCAAAAATCATGGGCCAAGCCAACACTTGACTCCTGCCTCAATATGGAGAGAACACTGTAGGGGCATCAGGTAAAAAACACACAGGCACCTCAGCGGGATGGGGAAGGTGGGGCACCTCAGCCGGAAGATGGAATAACGCCACTGCTCCTCGAGGGGGCTCCATGACCACTGCTTGGTCCTGGGGAGTGCAAAGCCACAGTCTCTCAAGTGGGTGGGTTGCCCACTGCTTGCACTTGGGGAGTGCAAAGCCACAGTCTCACAAGTCTCAAGTGGGTGGATGCCCACTGCTTGTTCCTGGGGAGTGCAAAGCCACAGTCTCTCAAGTCTCAAGTGGGTGGGTTGCCCACTGCATGCTCCTGGGGAGTGCAAAGCCACAGTCTCACAAGTCTCTCAAGTGGGTGGTTTGCCCACTGCTTGATCCTGGGGAGTGCCAAGCCACAGTCTCTCAAGTGGGTGCCTTTCTCCACTGGTTCTGGAGGGGGCTTTGTGCCCAGTGTGCTTCATCCTGCCAAGGATTGGGTGAGTGGATTCATATCTCCACTAGTTCTGGAGAGGGCTTTGTGCCCAGTGTGATTCATCCTGCCAAGGATTGGGTGAGTGGATGCATAGCTCCACTGGTTCTGGAGGGGATTTTGTGCCCAGTGTGCCTCATCCTGCAAAGTATTGGGTGAGTGGAAGCCTTTCTCCACTGGTTCTGGAGGGGGCCTTGTGCCCAGTCATGCAAAATTTGGGTGGCAGTTCACAGTCCCTCACCTGGGTGTCTGAGGCACGTGATTTGCAGGGACAAGGTTGCATGATAGTCCATGGAGGCAGGGCTAGACTCCATCCTGTGGCGGCTAAGCCTGCAAACTGGTGGTAGTGCCAGTGCTGGTTGGGGTGCTGCCAGTAGTGGTGGGAGGCTCCAGCCCTTCTCCTGCAGCATCGGACGGCTGACCACTGGGGCTGCTGGTAGTGGTGCTACTGTCAGCAGTGCAGGTGGCGGTGCTTGCGGCGGTGCCTGCAGCGGTGCTATCGGCGGT
The DNA here is from genome assembly GCF_031143425.1 of Pleurodeles waltl. Taxonomy (NCBI): domain Eukaryota; kingdom Metazoa; phylum Chordata; class Amphibia; order Caudata; family Salamandridae; genus Pleurodeles; species Pleurodeles waltl. The sequence continues at coordinate 1,575,173,383 of NC_090445.1, read as the reverse complement.
GTAAGTGGCGGTGCTGGCTGTGATGCAGGTGGCGGTGCTGCCAGTAGTGGGTGGAGGCCCCAGCCCTTCTCCTGCAGCCTCGGACGGCTGACCGCTGGGGCTGCTGCTGCTGACAGTAGTGGTGCTTGCAGCAGTGCAGGTGGCGGTGCTTGCGGCGGTGCTAGCGGCAGGGCAGCTGGCGGTGCTGCCCACGGTGCAGGTGGGGGTGCTGGCGGTTGTGCTGGTAGCCACCAGGCCTTCACCTGCAGCCTCCAACGGCTGAAGTGCCTTGCCTGGTGTTTTCTGCCCCTTCCTCACCATGGCAGATGGTGGTGTCACCTTGGGTCTGGCAGCTGGAGTCTTTGAGGTGGCCTTGCTGCGTGGTTGGTGCTCCTTCCCCTTGCTCCATGCTGTCCCCCTCTTCACCTTGGCAGGTGGCGGAATGGTTTTGTCCTTGGCAGGTGTTGGTGGCACACTGGCTGGGCTGACGGGTGCCCTCTTCGGCCCTCTGTTAGCTGCAGGAACCACAGCGGACGTCGACTTGGTGGCTGAGGTGCTGGGCTGGGTTCTGGACACCCCGGCCCGAGGGGAAAGACGGGGGAGGGGTAGGGAAGAGGTCAATGTTTGCCAGGAAAAGCTCCTTAGAGACACTGGGGCGGGAAGAGGGAGAGGGTTTGAGAGTGGAAGAAGAGGGTGTGGTTGTAGGAGGTGTCTGCTGTGTTTGGGTGCAGGTGTATGGGCTGGATGCTGTTGTGAGGTGAATGGCTGTTGGGTGGGTGGGTGCTTGCGTTTGTGTACTTTGGGAGGAGGGGTCACAGACACACTGGGAGAGGACACAGGGGATGTGTGCATGGATGTGGGGGTGGTGACTGCCAGTGAGGGGTGTGTTGTGATGGGCGTGCTGGCGATGGAGGTAGTGGATTAGGATGTAATGCATGCAGGTGTGAGTGGAGACGCTACTGGAAGGGAAGTGGATGACTAGGAGGAGGGGGAAACAGTGGAGGCAGTGGATGTTGGTGTGTCTGCATGGGGATGGTGCTTATGTGAGTGCCTGTGAGATGACATGTGGTGCTTGTGTTTGCCTGAGCCACTTCTGTGTGTTGATTTGGGTGAATGCTGGTTTGAAGGTGTGCTTGGGATAGGCTGGGGTTGAGGGGATTGGGACCGGGTAGAGGAAGTTGGAGGGGGGAGGCTAGAGACAGGGACAAGGACTGCCATCAGGGAGGAGGCCAGAACCTAAAATGTTCTCTGTTGGGCCGCCACGCCAGAGTGAATGCCCTCCAGGTAAGCAATTGTTTGTTGCAAATGCCTCTCGACACCCTGGATGGCATCCAGAATGGTTGACTGCCCAACAGTGAGGGATCTCAGGAGGTCAATAGCCTCCTCATTGAAGGCAGCTGGGCTGACTGGGGCAGGGCCTAAGGTGCCTGGGGCGAAGGAGATGCCCACCCTCCTGGGTGAGTTGGCACGGGAAACATGCTGAGGGGCTGCTCGGAGGGCGGTGCTGGTAGAGGGGGCGGCAGCTGTGCCTGTTGTTGGGGTGGGCACAGAGGTGTCCGCCACCGCCAGGGAGCATCCATCAGAGGAGGAGTTGCTGTCTGTGGTGTCCCTTCCTGTCCCCGTCGTGGTGCTCCCCTCACCCTCCGTCCCACTGCTGCCCTGACCGTCGGTGGATTCGGCCTCCAGGCCCATGTGGGATGTAACTCCCTCTGTCTTCGGTGCCTCTGCTCCTCCGCCTGATGATGCTATTGCACACAAGGACAGGGTGGCCAAACAAATAGCGGGGGAGAGACAGAGGATACGCTTGGTCAATGCCAGAAATACCACCACCGTTGGCGTAAACAACACACAGGGAGCAGCCCTATGCACTAGGCCATGCACTACCAGTTACTAGGATAGCCACCAGCCCATGGGGTACAATGCCTGCCACCGTTAGTTGCACACCTGAAACCCACAGGACCTTGCCCAGCAGTAGATGCCCACTAACAACATTGGGGTAGGAATTCTTTGGAGCCTGCCCATCAAGGGACCTACCCTGCCATCTGCGCCCTGGCCTAGGGGCACCCACAGCCCACATCCCCCACCCAGGTAGCCCTTAATGCATGCAAAGTCAGGATTCAGAATCTGTCTCATCCCCTTGTGGCTGCTGTGATGCCGTCAAGCACCCATCCAACTCCGGATAGGCCACCGCCAGGATGCGGAACATTGGGGGGGTCACGGTGCGACGGGCACCCCTTACTCGTTGGGAGGCCAGCCACACCTGGGCCTCCACCGTCTTCTTTGCCCAGCGGCGCAGGTCCTCCCACCGTTTGTGGCAGTGGGTGTTCCGCCTGTCAAAGACTCCCAGGGTCCGCACCTCCTTGGCAATGGCATGCCAAATACCCTTTTTCTGGTGGGCGCTGACCTGCATGGAAAAGACAGCAGAAAAGGAATTAGTCAACCGTCCGGAACGTCACACTCATGGCCCACCAGATCCCTCCCATCCCCTGACGCACATACATTGACTACCATACTTGCAGCTCTCTGGCCAGGATGTCTCTGACTCCCCCACATGTGGCTTACACACACAGCAATCCATATATTCATGGCCAACGCATCATGCTCACAGTGTACTCACCTGTTTGTTTGGAGGACCGTAGAGTAACGTGTACTGGGGTAGGACTCCATCCACCAGTTCCGCCAACTCCTCCGCAGTGAAGGCAGGGGCTCTTTCCCCAGACACATGAGCCATTGTCGCTTCCAGACCCAGGTCACAGCAGCACTTGCAGTGTAGGTCCTCTCCTGTTGAAGGTCAGGAAGCAAGTGAGTGAACAGATAGAAAATGGCGGTCACGTCCGTGGCAGTGCGTACCGTCACCGCCGGCGTACATCGCCATTGGCTCCGGGAACCCATAGGGCCCAATGACAACCAATGTGAAGTTGCGCAGCGGGCTTCGACCGCCTACCGCAACGGCGCACAACGCCAGCGGGATTATCTCATTTCCACTTGTCCCTCTTCACAAGTCAGGCAGTGGCCATTTCAGGGGGGCACAAGGCATGGCACCTAACTGCGTCGCAGCAGACATTGGCACAGCAACTGGTTTTTGGATTCACATACCGGTTCTGTAAAGGAAAAAATGCATTATTAGTGCAAATAGATGTGTGAATATGACCCTCTAATCACCGTTTTCTTCCGTAGGCTTCGACCACTGAGGCTGAATATGAGATGGTGACATCCTCCGGTGTACAGACCCCTGGTGGACCTTGCGAAAATGGAGGACAGACACATTATCATAACATACAGACTTGATCGGGCCACAATCTGAGAACTGTGTGCCCAATTAGAGCCAGACCTGATGTCAGCTATCCGCCAGCCCACAGGTATCCCCCCTCTTTTGCAGGTCCTGTCAGTGCTCCATTTCCTGGCAAATGATTCCTTCCAAACTACAGTGGCCATGGCATCAGGGATGTTTAAGCCAATGTTCTCCAGTGTGTTGACCAGAGTGTTGTCAGCCCTGCTGAAACACATGCGCAGCTACATCGTATTCCCCCAGGTGGAGGATTTGGCCACAGTGAAAGCTGACTTTTATGCCTTGTGAGATATCTCCAACATCATTGGTGCCATTTATGGTACACAGGTGGCATTTGTTCCCCCCCCCCCTGGAGAAATGAACAAGTTTTCAGGAATCGAAAAAGCTATCACTCTATGAATGTGCAGATGGTGTTTTTGGCAGACAAGTACATCTCCCATGTGAATGCCAAGCATCCTGGCTCTGTGCACAACGCATTTATCTTGTTTATCTTGAGGAATAGCCACATCCCATATGTGATGGCACAACTCCAGAGGCACCAGGTGCGGCTAATAGGTGAGCCTAAGGTCCCCACCCAGTATGAGTAGGTGTCTGGGTATGGGGTTGTCCCTAAGGGCTAGTGTGTGGCTAACAGTTGTCCCTTGATATTTGCAGGTGACTATGGTTACCCAAACTTCTCATGGCTACTGACCCCAGTGAGGAATGCCAGGACAAGGGCAGAGGAACAATACAAATGAGGCACATGGGTGAACAAGGCAGATAATTGAAAGAACCTTCGGCCTCCTGAAGGCCAGCTTTAGGTGTCTCCACCTGACTGGTGGATCCCGTACTACTCACCCAAGAAGGTGTGTCAGATCAACGTTGCATGTTGCATGTTGCACAACCTGGCCTTGAGACGCCAGGTGTCTTTTCTGCAGGGGGATGAGCCTGGAGATGGTCTTGTGGCAGCAGTGGAGCCTGTGGACAGTGAGGAAGAGAAGGCAGAGAAGGAAGATGTGGACAACAGAACTAATATAATACAGCAGTACTTCCAGTGACACACAGGTAAGACACTGTAACTTCACTTTACTTTTCATTTTTCTGTTGGACATTGTACATGGCAGCCTGATTTCCCTATGTCTATGGCCACTTACTGTACCCTTCGGCATCTCTATTTTCAGATCTCTGTTGCCCATTCTGGCTCCTGGTGTGTTTACTGCTGCCCACTAAAGGTCATTCCAATGAAAATGTAACTGTACATATGACTTGCTATGCTTTGATAAAGTTGTACTAATACATTTTTGAATCATTTAACAGACTCCAGATTTGTATTTGTTCCAAGGGTGTTTATTTAAGTAGAGGGGGAAGTGCAATGGGCTGGGGTGATGGTGGAGAAAAGTCCAGGGTAGAGTCCAGTCTCTTGACATCACAGGTGCATTATCCAAGGGGGCATAGGAAGTGGAGCAATGGCAGTTCAAGGTGGACAGGGTGACAGAGTGGGACAGGTGGGTGACAATCAGAAGAGTCTTATTTCCTGGCAGGGGTCTTGGCAATGTTCTCTGGCTTTTGCCTGGATCGCAGGGACATTTTACGGGTGGTTCTCCTTCTGCAGGAGGTGGGGTGCTGGTGTTCTGTTGTTCCAGTGGCGGGGCCTCCTGTCCACTAGCGCCGGCAGAGGTGGAGGGCTGTTCTTCGGTGCTAGTGTCAGGGTCCAGTTGTTGTGCCACTGCCTCCCTCATGGTGTTGGCCATGTCACCCAGCACCCCTGCAATGGTGACCAGGATGGTGCAGTTGTTTTTGAGGTCCTCCCTGATCCCCAGGTACTGTCCCTCCTGCAGCCGCTGGGTCTCCTGCAACTTGGACAGTATCTGGCCCATGGTCTCCTGGGAATGGTGGTATGCTCCCAGGATGTTTGTGAGTGCCTCCTGGAGAGTGGGTTCCCAGTGCCTGTCCTCCCCCTGTCGCACAGAAGTCCTCCCAGCTTCCCTGTTGTCCTGTGCCTCTGTCCCCTGAACCGTGTGCCCACTGCCACTGACCCCAGATCCCTGATCAGCCTAGGTTTGTGGGGTTGCCTGGGGTCCCTGTATTGGTGGACACACCGCTGATTGACTTGTCCTAGTCGACAGTGGCATGGGCCTGCTGGGTGGGTGGTGTGCTGGTGTTTCCTGATGGGGGAGGCTCTGTGGTGGTATGGAACTGTGGCAGGGTAACCGACTGTCGGGAGGTCCCTGATGGGCCAGGTTCGTCATCCTGATCCAGGCGTGCAGATCTGCTGTCATCACTGTGGGCCTCTTCTTGGGGGGGGAGCTGGATGTTGCTGGCAACTCCTCTCCAGTGATGTTAAGTAGTGGTCCTGTGGGGATGCAAATGTAGTGTTATTTTTTCTGCGTGTGCCATCTTGTGCATGGGTATGTTCCCCACTATGGTTGTTATTCCCAAGGCAGCTTTGGCTTGTGTGAGTTGTGCTTGGTTTGGCTAAGTGATTGCCACTAGTGTGGATGCTGTGGTGATGGGTGTCCATACAGGTCTGTGATGGGAGACCATTCATTGGTGTTGCATGCAAGCCTTGGTATTGGGATGGGTGGGTTGTGATAGTGAGGTATATGTGAGGTGGTGGAGTAATGGGGTGAGGGTAGGGGTTGTTGTTTGTGATGCCATGCAGGTAGGGTGGGTGATCTAGTAGTAAAGATTTGACTTACCAGAATCCAGCCCTCCTGCTAATCCTGCGAGGCCCTCAGGATGCATGATCGCCAAGACTTGCTCCTCCCATGTTGTTTGTTGTGGGGGAGGAGGAGGGGGTCCACCGCCAGTCCTCTGCACTGCTACCTGGTGTCTTGCAACCACGGAACGCACCTTTACCCGTAGGTTGTTCCACCTCTACCTGATGCCATCCCTTGTTCTAGGGTGCTGTCCCACGGCATTGACCCTGTCCACAATTCTCCACCATAGCTCCATCTTCCAAGCAATGGACGTCTGCTGCACCTGTGATCCGAATATCTGTGGCTCTACCCTGTTGATTTCCTCCACCATGACCCTTAGCTCCTCCTCTGAAAACCTGGGGTCTCTTTGGGGTGCCATGGATGTGGTGTGAGTGATATGGGTGCAGGTGTGTGGGGTGCTGTGTTGGGGTGTGTAGTGTGAGGTGCGTGGATGGTGAATGGGTGATGGTGGTTTGTGGCTCTGATTGAGTGGGTGCTCCTGGCTTCTCTCTCTCTCACTTGCCAAAATGTTTGGGTTGTAAAGGGTTGTGGGTATTGTGGGTGTGTGTTTTATAGTGTTTTGGGTGTGGTGTGTGTATGTGTGTCAGGTGTGTGTAGTTTGAATTGTCCAATGTGGTGGAGTTTTGTTAGGGTGCGTGTATTTTGAGCGCAGCGGTGTGTACTGCCAATGGTTTACCGGGTTGAAAGTCTGCTGCGGTGATTCGTGGGTCCTGATACTGTGGGTGTATTTCTGTTGGCGTAACGGTGTGGGTTTTGGTACCAACAGTTTATCACTGACCTTTGGTCTGGCGGACTTGTGTGGGAGTCTGTATAGTGGTGGATTTCTCGGGGTGGGTCATAATACCTGTAGCAGAATACCGCTGCGGTCACGGTATTTTGGCGGCCGTCAGCATGGTGGTAGGCGGCATTTACCGCCAGGGTTGTAATGAGGGCCCATGTCTGAGTGCCTGTGGCTCTTGGTCTCACTCCTATTTCCACGTCCCACTGTCTCTTTCTATTCCAGCTTCCCAGTCCCAATCATTTGTTTCAGCACCAACCACATACAGGCAAATAATTGGCACATATGAGTAACATATAATATAATGTGTTACAGTAATAAATACTGTAAATGCAAATGAATCATGAGTCTAACTGTGGTGTAGAAATAAAGTATGAAGGGTTGTTTAGGTTTGTGAACATAAATTATTTGAAGAAATTAAATGTAAAATTTGATATATTGAGTAAAAAATAAAATATTGAATACAAATTGTTTCCCGGATTTCAGTTCGATGTACTAGGGACGTACCTATTTCCCCAGCCTCAAGCACTTCTAGAGTTTAGACTAATGTGTGTTTTATCAGTGGGACCGTGATCAGGCTTGAAAAGCAGAAGCCTGTATCCCAGAATAATGTGCCCCAGTCCAGACGTAGGCAGCTGTAACAATTTGTGGGCAACAAGACTGCTTACAAACACGCACTCCACTACGGAACCAAAACCGGCGAAAGGCTTGCATAGGTTCTAGTTGTAGAAGTGCACCAATAGACCCATTTAAGAGGTCAAGATTGCCCCGGAGGGATGACATCTGGTGGGCGCTACTGGTCCCAACTCAAGCTCGAATCCCACCTAAGCTAGCTTACCATTCCCTCATTCAGTCGGTGAATGAGTAACATTACATTGATTAATAGTAACATCTTTTATTTACAATCTTTAGAACTGAGAGGAGTGTGCTCTACAACGCTTAAAAACTAAAGGCCAGATTTACAAGGCTCTAGCGCCTCCTTGTGCCACATTAGCGTAACTTTTTTATGCTAATGTGGCTCAATGAGGCACACATCGCCTCGTCATATTTACAAAGTGGTGGAATGCATGCATGTATTTCTCCTCATTCTTTCCCTCTTTCCAAGCCTGCTTCATTCTGCAGCAGACATAGAAAGAGGAAAATGCCTTTTGGAATTGTTTTTGTGCAGGAAGGAGTGACTTCCTGTGCAAAAACAATCCTATATGCAACGCAGGCAGCTTTGCACCATGGTGCAAGGGAGCCTGCATTGGCACTAGGCAGTCAATTGTGTGCCAGCACCGGGGCGAGAGGACAGAAATGCATCGTATTTCATAAACACGATAAACTCCTGCTCAATCACATTGGGGTAGGGCAGTGCAGCAAGCAGATTTGCGGTGCTGCCCTACACCAATTCTCCATAAATATGGGACTCCATTCACTTTCAATATTTGACACTTGCTGAAATAGGAAAGCCATCCTAAAACTCATTTTTACTTTTTTACATTTAATATCTGCATAGAGTGTGCTTAGGCTCCTCCTTTCAGGAATATTACCCTCTCACCTCACGCTATTGTTTGTTTGGTGTGTCTTTCCATCACCTATAGAATGCTTGCCCTTCAATACGTGAACAATTTTTCTCCATCTCAAAAATACATTGAACTGGTGTACACCCTGAATATAATTCGTAGAATATCGATGGGACACAATATTGTGGACAAAATAATTCTAAAAATATAGACATATAAATAAGTCTACATTTTCTACAAAGGACATATCTTCAAGGTGCATAGATGTGGAGTTAAGAATAATAAATCTATACTTTCATACCCTTACCTTTCTATATTTTGTTTCTGAACAGTCTGTCCTCAAAATTCTTGTACTATGATATTCTGGGGGTCAGTATTCAGTACTACAATCTCCTTAATCACCACAAAATAATTTCTTTATTTCCTAGATGCATTGTGTATAGTAGCAGTGTTATTCTTTTGTTGTTCCACTGCAACACGCCAGACCATTGAATCTGCTACAGCTTGTTAATGATTATTTATCTTAGAGAAAGAGGATTCAACTAAAAATATCTGTTTTAAAAAAACATTTCTTAACTCATTTCAAATAATTGTGCCAGTTACTAATATCCTACTTTTTACATACTTAACTTACTTACACCTACTCCTCCTCCTGGCGTAAAGGCCATCAACTAGGACTCTCCAGACACCTCAGTCCTGGGCTTTTCATTCATTCTGACAGATGTAGCCTATCTCCTTGCAGTAAACCTTGTGTCCTCAGTGCCAGGTGTTTCTTGGACTACCTCTGAGATCTGCAAGCCCTTCACCATTCTCGTTCATGTCGGCAAGACCACGGGTTACCCATGACTTCTTCATACCCATTTTTGTTGTTTCCAATCTTGGCACTGAGGTCCCCTATCAGTATGGTGATATCTCTTTCCAAGCAGTCTTTTGTATTAGGATCGGCTAGAGTCTGTTGTAAAAGTGTTATTTTTCCACTTCTTTGCTGTTATTTGCAGGTGCATAGCACTGGATAACGTAAATGTTGATCATCTTTTTTTTTGTGTAGAAGGTCGCTGTGATCATTCTGGGATTAGAATCAGTGTTACTCTGTGAGTATGTGGTGCTTTTTCTTCCTACAGCAGCATTTCTTCTGTAGCCAGTCTTTTCTGACGGACAGTATCCATCTGGTGTTGCTGATGCTAAGCAGGGCAAGGTTGTATTTTTGCCTTCTTGCCTGTCTCGTGCATGGTCCTCACTTTCCATGTCCTGATGATGATGGTTTTAGTTGAAAGTAGGTGGATCAGTTTTGTGGCTTCCACGGACCTCTGGCTTTCACCACAACGTGTTAAAGCTCTCTGTGAAAGAAATGACTTTCTCCCCAAGGCCAGGTTGTCTTTGGTCGTCTGGTTGACGTTTCTCTTGCTAGGATTTTTTTACATGGTGGGGTAGCTAGCCCCACACATAACCCTGCTCCTTCCACAACTGGGCATGGGACCGGCCATAGCGGACATTCATGTTGATCTTCTTTTTCTTTGTGCTGTGGGTTTTCCATCCAATCAGAGCTCTGTTGGCTGCTGGCATAAGAATCAACCATACTCCCTGAGTATGTTTGGTATTCTCTTCCTTGTGTCCGGAATACAACAACATTCCTCCTGGAGCCAGTCTTTTCTGGTGTCACTGATGCCAAGCAGGGCAAGGTTCTATTTTTTCATCTCTGCTGCAACCTTGGGCTGTCTTGCCTGTCTCGTACATGGTCCTCATGTTCCATGCCCAATGGTGTTGGTCAAATGCAGGTGGACCGGCTTTGTGGCTTCCAAGGATCTTTGGCTTTCACCAGAAGGTGTCATAGCTCTCCATGAAGGGGATTCCTCTCCCCCCAATGCCAGGATATCTTTGGTTCTTCTGGTTAATGTTTCTGTAGTTAAGATTTTGTTTACATGGTGGAGAAGCTAGATTCATGCATCACCCTCCTCCTTTCGAAGTTGGGTTTGGGACCGGCCACGGTGGACTTATCCTGCTTTTTAGCAAGCATCAAAATCCACAGATCTAATCTCATTGCCGTGAAAGAATACATTTGATTTATTGAAAAATACACAAGCAAAACTAACAGCTGAAAATAAAAAAAAGACTGATAAAACAGATCCATAATAATAACTGTTCACAGTCTAGCTTACTTTAAAATAAGCTGGATGGCTGAAGCAGCAAACTTTGTTTGTTGTTGTAACTTTCATAAGAAAGTCTATAGAAAACTTCGCAATGTGGCAAATTTCAATTTTTCATTCATCCCACCCCTTATGAAAAGCATTGCTTTTGTACCTCAGACACATATTTCTCAAGTATTTTTTAGCATCCTTGTGAGCTCCACAACTGTTCTTCTGGCAATTATTTTACCCATGTGGGTCTTCTTTTTAAAGCGAGAAAGCCCTCAAACAGTTCAAACCCTCAGATCCTCTCATACCACTTATTCATAGAGGTATGTTTTGTAACCCGAAATGAATCCACATTGAATATCACTTCCATCTTTTTATGATTCTGGATTTAAGGCTTTTGGATTAATTCCTCAAAAACAAACTTTTCCAATCTATAGTATCGGAGTCCGGCTTACTCCATTTACTGACAAAGTAAAGGCTTTTGTCTACGAACATACCCTTTTGCGCATGGAGCATTTTGAGTTTCTTTAAATATCAGATTTTTTTCATTTATATATTTACCATAGGCGAGTCCAATTAATTGTCCTGAGGTGTTTCGCTAATCACTAGGGTCAAAACGTGTCAACACACCTGCAAGGGGCATTAGATGATGTTAAGGTCGAGCGGGAGCATTTCATTTTTTTTTTTATAAACTGACCAATACAACCTCCATAAGCTTTCCAGAAGTATAAAAGCCAATTACCACTGACCCTTCTCTTACTCTAATGAACAGACGGCAGCTTTTTCGAATGAACTACCCATACTCCGTCTTGTATAAACAAAACTGTGACTGGGACTTGTGTTTAACAATAATGATTCTTCAGTGACATTTAGGTTTTAGCCAATTATCACAACATCAAGGTGGTGGCACATAACTATTTTTTCACACATAATTTGTTTTTGCATTAATTCTTGTCTTTTGTTAATGTTTGTTTTGTGCATATGCATTTTGGGTTATTTGTTTTTAACTATATGTAGCTCAACTCTGTGTATGTTGGGGTGTACTAAACATATGCATAATTACAATATAAGACTTGTGGAATGCTGGTTTTGTGTGCAACACATGAGGACCCATAACATAATAGTTTTTACTTTAATGTAACTATTGCTTTACTGCAACTATTTTATATTCCCAATTAACTGCCATCTGTATTTTGTATCTGACTTGATTGTACCACTCTCCAAGAGTGACCACTATGCTCAACAAAACGTTTTAACGTAATGAAATTTAGGGCCAGATTTACAAGGCCCTAGCGCCTCCTGCACCACATTAGCATCATTATTTTATGCTAATGTGGCTCAAGGAGGCAACATTCTCAGTGCCATATTAACAAAGTGGTGCAATGCATGCATTGTGCCACTTTGCCTCCCCTTTCAACACATTATGCTTGCGTCAGGTATAATATATGCAAGGGTGGTGTTCTGGTGTTAGGAGGCCCGCAAAAATGGTGCAGTGAGATCTACAAGATTTAACTGCTCCATTTTTGGCGTCATTATTAACACCTGCTAAATACAGGTGTTAAAGGGATGCACCCATTGTAATCTATGGTCTTCCTTGCACTCTGCTGGACTAGCGTAAACATTTGTGACACTAGTGCAGCAAAGCGCCGCAATAGCATAAACATTTTTGACACTATTGTCCTAACGTGCACCATGGTGCGCCGTATTGTAAATACTGCGCAATCATACTGCCATTAGGTGGCGGTAGGAGCACGCAAGAAAAGTGGCGCATCATGACTGATGCGTCACTTTCTTTTAAATCTGGCCCTAAATATCACGTAACGTAGCAGTTGTGTCACTGAACGATTCCTTATGTTGGGTCAGTGAGGTGAAAAGGTCGAAAGTGCACCTGTGTTTTATGCCACTAAGATCCTCTGTCCCAGTTGGCTAATCCTGCCTCATGGCAGCTTCTTGCATCTGGTAATTCTGGTATGGCCTCTAGTTCTCCAGTGCAACTGATAAATGCTGATTTCTAAGCATATTCAGAGCTCTTTTTGATGAAAGAAAACAATTCATTTAAAAAGTGTTTGGAAATCTTTTAGGCATAACATTGCTAATGTGATGATATTCAGACTTCTTCCCACTGTCCTTTTGAGGTTGACCTATATTGTCAAAGTAACAGCACCCGACTCTTTGATGGATGAAAATCTCAGCAGGGAAATTTGCTTTAATCCTTAATCTACTCAGGTCATCTAATAAAGATAAAAGGTGAAGCTAGTGAAATGCACTGTGTGTTCCCTCTACATTAGAGCCGTGGTATCAGCCAACACATCACATAATCAATAATCTAACATGGACTCTGTTCCTTTAGAAGATAAGTGATACTTCATCGTGCTACTTTAACAAGAAACACATACTTAGTTGAGTGTTTATGATACCCATAAATAGAGAGGGGAAATCTCAAAGATGGGTTGTACCAGACTGCGAAAGGTGTTGAGTTAAGCGAGAGAAGAAAGACGTCAGAGATGGATCAAAGTACATCCAGTACAAACATCGAAACCTCAAGCATCATAAACATATTGCATTGATGACGTGATGATACCACTCGTCATACTGTGTGATAATGAAACTAATTAAGTCACTGAGGATCTGCGAGTAAGGTAACAATGTTACTCAGCATGTTCCAATACATGTTTCACATTTAGGCAGCCGATCACGATCCTCTCATTCCAAAATACTGCATTCTTCATAAATTTGATCCTGCTGGGACACTGTGCATCAGGAAACACAAAGAGAATTTGATTGTGCATTGGCTGCTGCTGGCTTTGCTCCAACAGCAGCGCTTCCTTATCATCAAACGAAGCTAATTTTGTCATGAGCACGATAAACTGATGAAATACATTTCCTGATCCTAAAATACCAACAAGAATCTTTGTTAATGTTCTGAGTTTCTGTGATCTTGCTTCAAATAACAAATTTATGGGAAGTTTTTTTTTAACAAACTCCCGATGTGAGTAGCCTAAATTCCTCAGCAACATCAGAAAACTCTTTCTTTCAGTCCTTCTGTACTAATTTTTCAATTGTAAGTATCACTGACGCCTGCAAGTCTATAATTTCAACTACATAGATTGCATCTGGGATGGCGTGGATATTCTTGAGTGAAGATGGTTTGTGTAGGTGTGATACATCTTTTCTTTTTCCTTACCCAAAACAAAACACAGATGACATAAAATATTAAAGTTATTATTTTAAACGAGTTCAAGGCTTTGAAATGTAGTACGAAAACCTCACAATTCTTAATTAGCAATCATATTTTAATAACCTCTCAAATCAAAGGTGCTAATATGTTTATTGATGTCAAGAAGTACCTGGTCTTCTGCTTTTAATTCTTGTCTTAATTTTTATAAAGGATGTTTTGAATTGGTTTACCAGCCCATATAAATTTAGAAAACCTAAAAAAATCAATCAAAACTTTTTGTCAAACAAAATTCATAAAAGCAACCAAAGATCTTGTCAGTATCACATTTATTTACCATGTTTATCCTGCTGATTATGATTTTCGTTTGTGATAGCCTCTTAAAAGCTTCAAAAAACCTAATGGTACTTTTTACTTTTTACTACTGGCGTAAGTTTCAGTTCTTACAATTCACGTATATCATTTAAATTATTTGTTCAATATATCTTTTAAGTGCCAGTGGGTTTGCCACCCAAAAGCTGTGATCTAGGTACCAGTACTAGACGCCTGTCTTACATGTATTTATACGCTACCTATACTTGAGAAAATGCCTTCTAATTCAGGAATCCTCAGGAAACATTTGCTTGCTTGGTGGCTTCTTTTGTCAGAGCTCTGTGGCCTTGTTAATCATGAATTGTTAGTCGTCAGTGTCTTCAGTGGAGAGTCATTGCTTGGCTTGTGGACTGCTTGAGGTCTCCATTTTACTGAGGTGTCAGAACCCTGGGCATAGAGCTTACTTGAATTAAGGTGTTAGTGAAGCCGTTAGCAAACAAAATTCAAGGATCCATAGTGCAGCTTGTATATGTCTGGGTACCAATATCTTTAAAGCCTCAATGAGCAAACTTCAAATATTCAAGGATTTCTAAGCCCAACTCTGGCATCCACGATGAGCACCAAATATAGACAAGGAAGGTGCACTACACTTGTGCACTATTTTACTTGAGTGAAACAGAGCCACATCATAGTAAGACACATGCAAGCACAACCTTCTGAAGCCCAGGGAGCTGCAGTTTGGGCAAACTTGTAGATTATGTAACTCCCTCAGGCCTCCAAACCATCTCCTCCCATTGTGTCCCATCCTAGCCATGCAGCATGCTCACAGGTTCACCAAAACGCCAATTAACGAGTTGGAAAAGGGAAGGAGCCTGTGGTGAATTGGGTACTGTGACAACCATCGTTTGACTCAGTTTGAACACAGGTTTACAGAACTAAACATGAATTAGACTTTGTGAAAATCTCTTACTTATCTGTCTCCATGCTGAAGAGGCAGGCAGTGTCAATACTCCTGCCCTCGTAGAGACAAGTCTTCACCGGGTTTCATATAGAAGGTTAAAGAAAAGGTGTGAAAAAAGTAAGAAAAAGGCATTTCTTTGAAAAGGAAGAAAGGAATTGCCTGTCTCACCTGTGTCAACTTAAGTCAGTGAGTCAGAGAGATCACTTTTGTAGCGCACACCACAGTACACACTGCTTCTTGGCACACTATGGCGGTCATTCCAACCCTGACGGTCAATGACCGCCGGGTTGGAGGACCGCGGGAGCACCGCCGACAGGCCGGCGGTGCTCCCAAGGGCATTCCGACCGCGGCGGTAAAGCCGCGGTCGGACCGGCAACACTGGCGGTCTCCCGCCAGTGTACCGCCGCCCTTTGGAATCCTCCAAGGCGGCGCAGCTAGCTGCGCCGCCGAGGGGATTCCGACCCCCCCTACCGCCATCCAGTTCCGCCGGGAACCGGATGGCGGTAGGGGGGGTCGCGGGGCCCCTGGGGGCCCCTGCAGTGCCCATGCCATTGGCATGGGCACTGCAGGGGCCCCCGTAAGAGGGCCCCTACAAGTATTTCACTGTCTGCTTGGCAGACAGTGAAATACGCGACGGGTGCAACAGCACCCGTCGCACCTTCCCACTCCGCCGGCTCGATTACGAGCCGGCATCCTCGTGGGAAGGGAGTTTTTCCCTAGGCTGGCGGGCGGTCTTTTGGCGACCGCCCGCCAGCCCAGGGAAAAACTTAGAATACCCTCCGCGGTCTTTCGACCGCGGAGCGGTATTTCGGAGGGGGGAAGTCTGGCGGGCGGCCTCCGCCGCCCGCCAGACTTGGAATGACCCCCTATATGATTACAGCAAGGAAGAAGGCAGAGGGAGTAATGCAGACATGGTAGCTTTACTACTTACTATAATTACATTTGAAGCATGGGTGCCCAGCTGGTTTGATTTACATATTATAGCTGCAAGGTAAGTCTACAGCTATTACAGTTACTACAGTTACTACAGTTTAATTGTACAGTTAATCATTTTGCACAGTTACATAATATAAGCCCTCATTACAACCCTGTCGGTAAATCCTGCTGACCGCCATGCCGACGGCCGCCAACATACCGTGTCCGCGGTGGAAATCCGCAACAGGTATTATGACCCACACTGAGAATTCCGCCACTATACAGACACCCACACAAGTCCGCCAGACCAAAGGTCAGTGATAAACTGGCGATAGCAAAACCCTCACCGTTACGCCAACAGGAATACGCCCACAGTATCATGAGCCACGAATCAACGCGGCGATCATTCAACTGCGGTAAACCATTGGTGGTACACACATCCGCGCTCAAAATACACACACACTTACAAAACCACACCACATTGGAAAATTCAAAATACACACACCTGACACACATACACACACCACACCCACACACTCACACCACTATAAAACACACAACCACATTACCCAAAAACCCCTACACTGAAAAGTTTTGAAGAAGCAGAGAGAGAGAGAAAAGCAAAGACCACACCAGCATCCAGAGGCACACAACACCATCACTCATACACCATCCACGCACAACACACCACACACCCCAACACACCACCCCACACATCACATCAACCATCACCTCACACATTGCTCACACCACATCATGGCACCTCAAAGACACCCCAGGTTTTCTGAGGAGGAGCTCAGGGTCATGGTGGAGGAAATCATCCGGGTAGAGCCACAGCTATTCGGATCACAGGTGCAGCAGGCATCCATTGCAAGAAAGATGGAGCTATGGCAGAGCATTGACGACAGGGTCAATACAATGGGACAGCATCCAAGAACAAGGGATGACATCAGGAAGAGGTGGAACGACCTACGGTGGAAGGTGCATTCCGTGGTATCCAGACACCAGATAGCCGTACAGAGGACTGGCGGTGGACCCCAACCTCCTCCCCCACAACTAACAACATGGGAGGGGCAAGTCTTGGCATCCTGAGGGCCTCGCAGGAGTAGCAGGAAGACTGCACTCTGGTAAGTCAAATATTTACTATTATATCCCCCCACCCTACCTTCATGCCATCACATACTCCCACCCTCACCCTCACCCTCACTTCCATGACTCCACTATCTCCCACACACCCCACCATCACGCCCCACCACTCCCACAACCAAGCCCTGCGTGCAACAACAATGCATGGACACCCAACACAGACATGCATGGACACCCATCACCAAAGCATGTCCAATAGAGAGACTCACCCAGGGCACACAATCACCACTCCCACAAGGGCCAAGGCGATAGCGCAAGCACAGTAATAGAGGGAAACACACCCATTGCACAAGATGGCACACACAGATAAAATAACAATGCATTTGCACCCCGACAGGACCCATACCCAACGTCACCATGCCTGCTATATCCAGTCCCCCCACAGAAGAGACCCACAGTGACGACAGCATCTCTGCACGCCTGGATTAAGATGACCAACCTGGCCCATCAGGGACCTCTGGACAGTTGGTTCCCCTGCCACAGTCCCAAGCCACCACAGAACCTCCCCCCTCAGGAAACACCACCACAGCACCCACCCAGCGGGCCCATCCCTCTGTCCCTAGGATACGTCAATCAGCAGTGTGTCCACCACTACAGGGACCCCAGGCAACCCCACTAACCCAGGATGATCAGGGACCTGGGGTCAGTGGCAGCGGGCACACGGTTCAGGGGATGGAGGCACAGGACAACAGGGAAGCTGGGAGGACTGCTGTGCGACAGGGGGATGACAGGCCCAGGGAACCGACCCTACACGAGGCACTATCAAACATCATGGGAGCATACCACCATTCCCAGGAGACCATGGGCACGGTACTGGCCAAGTTTCAGGAGACCCAGCGGCTGCAGGAGGTACAATACATGGGGATCAGGAAGGACCTCACCAACATCTACACCATCCTGGTCACCATTGCAGGGGTGCTGGCTGACATAGGCAAGACCATGATGGCACAACAAAGGACCCCTGACACTAGCCAAATCGAGGAACAGCCCTCCACCTCCGCTGGCGCTAGTGGACAGGAGGCCCCGCCACAGGAATAACAGGCCACTAGCACCCCACCCCTTGCAGAAGGAGAAACACCCCGCAAACGGTCCCTGCGATCCAGGCAGAAGACAGAAAACATTGCCAAGACCCCCGCCAGGCAATAGGACCCTCCTGATTGTCCCCCTTCTGTCCCACTATGTCACCCTGTCCACCTTGAACTGCCATTACTCCCCTTCCTATGCCCCATTGGACAATGCACCTGTGATACCAAGAGACTGGACCCTACCCTGGACTTTCCTCTACCATCACCCCAGCCCCTTCCACATACCCCTATACACATTAGCCCCTAAATAAATGCCCTTGAACCACAAACCAATCTGGAGTCAGTCTGTTCTTTCACAAATGTATTATTACAACATCACCAACAAATAGAAATGTAAATGTTCATTTGCTCATGCCAATGTATGACAGTTGTTGGGCAGCAGTACATATATCAGAAGGCAGAATGAGGTACCCAGATCTGAAAAATGGAAAGCCAAAGTGAACTGTCAGTGTCCATAGACAGAGGTGAAGAGGCTGACTGATACAATGTCCTGCAGTATTCAGAAATGTGAGGAGCAGTGACAGTCTCTTACCTGTGTGTCACTGTAATTACTGCATGTTGATGTTCGTACGGTTGTCAATATCTTCTTCCTCTGCCTCCCCTTCCTCACTGTCCACAAGCTCCACCGCTGCCACAAGACCATCATCAGGCCCATCCTCCTGCAGAAAAGGCAACTGTCGTTGCAATGCCAGGTTGTGCAACATGCAGCATGCCACGATTATCTGGCACACCTTCTTCGGTGAGTAGTATAGGAAGCCACCTGTTAGATGGAGGCACCGGAATCTGGCCTTCAGGAGGCCGAACATCCTCTCAATAATACGCCTAGTTTGCCCATGTGCCTCATTGTAGCATTCCTCTGCCCTTGTCCTGGCATTCCTCACTGGGGTCAGTAGCCATGAGAGGTTGGGGTAACCAGAGTCACCTGCAAATGTCGAGGGAAACCTGTTAGACACACACTAACCCTTAGGGACTACCCCATACCCAGACACCTACTCATACTGTCTGGGGACCTTGGGCTCACCTATTAGCCACACACGGTGCCTCTGGAGTTGGTCCATCACATAAGGGATACTGCTATTCCTCAAAATGTAGGCATCATGCACAGAGCCAGGATACTTGGCATTCACATGAGAGATGTACTGGTCCGCCAAACACACCATCTGCACATTCATAGAATGGTAGCTTTTTCGATTTCTGTACACTTGTTCATTTCTGCGGGGGTGGGGACAAATGCCACGTGTGTACCATCAATGCACCAATGATGTTGGGGATATGTCCCAGGGCATAAAAGTCAGCTTTCACTGTGGGCAAATCCTCCACCTGTGCAAACACGATGTAGCTGCGCATGTGTTTCAGCAGGGCAGACAACAGTCTGGTTAAAACATTAGAAAACATTGGCTGAGACATCCCAGATGCCATGGCCACTGTAGTTTGAAAGGAGCCACTTGCCACGAAATGGAGCACTGACAGGACCTTCACTAGAGGGGGGATTCATGTGGGATGGCGGATAGCTGACATCAGGTCTGGCTCCAATTGGGCACACAGGTCTTGGATTGTGGCACGATCAAGTCTGTAGGTGATAATGATGTATCTGTCTTCCATTGTCGACGGGTCCACCAGGGGTCTGTACATCGGAGGATGATGCCATCTCATCATCTCCCCAGCGGATGTGGCTTATGGAGGAGAATGATGAGCAGAGGGTCATGTACCACATAGGTTGCACAAGTGTGTTTGCAGTAATGTGAGTAAATCCGTGTGTGGCGTAGTTTGTCCGTATATCTGCCAAATTGTGCTGTGATGCAGTTAGGTGCCATGCCATGTGCCCCCCTGAAATGGCGACTGTCTGACCTGTGAGGAGGGACAAGGGGAAATGAGGTAACTGCGCTGGCTTTGTGCAGCGTCGCGGTCGGATCATTGGGCCCTATGGGTTCCAGGAGCCAATGACGATGTACGCCAGCGGTGATGGTACGCACCACCGCGGACGTGACCGCCATTTTCTATCTGTTCACTCACTTGATACCTGACCTTCAACAGGAGAGGACATACACTGCAAGTGCTGCTGTGACCTGAGTCTGGAAGCGACAATGTCTCGAGTGTCTGGGGAAAGGACCCCTGCCTTCAGCGCAGAGGAGTTGGACAAACTGGTGGATGGGGTCCTCCCCCAGTACACGCTACTCTATTGTCCTCCAGACAAACAGGTGAGTACACTGTGAGCATAATGCGTGGGTAATGCCTGTTTGGAGTGGTGTGAATGGAAGATACATGTGGGGGGGGGCTGAGGCCTGCATGTGAGAATGGTGAGTGTATGTGCATCAGGGCATGGGTGGGAACTGGTGGTCAATGAGTATGACAGTCCGGACGGGTGAGTAATTTCCTTTCCTCCTGTACCTTTCCTCTAGGTCAGCGCCCACCAGAAGAAGGGTATTTGGAGTGCCATCGCCAAGGAAGTGCGGTCCCTGAGGATCTATCATAGACGGAGCACCAACTGCCACAAGAGATGGGAGGACCTGCGCCGCTGGAGCAAGAAGACGGCGGAGGCCCAGCTGGGGATGGCTTCCCAACGTGGAAGGGGTGCCCGTTGCACCATGATCTCCCTGATGAGCCGGATCCTGGCGGTGGCATATCCGGAGTTGGATGGGCGCTTGAGGCCATCACAGCAGCCACAAGGGGGTGAGTACAGTGTCATTAAGCTGAGTTTGAGCGCTTTAAGTGTCTGGGTGGGGGATGTGGGCTGTGGGTTCCCCTAGGCCAGGGCGAACTGGTAGGGTAGGTCCCATTTTGGGCAGGCTCTGAGGCACTCCAACCCCAATATTTTTAGTGGGCATCTACAACTGGGCAGGCTCCTGTGGGTTTCGGGTATGCAGCAAATGGTGTTAGGCATAGTACACCATGGCCTGGTGAATTTCCTAACTGCTAGTGCATGGCCTAGTGCATAGGTCTGCTCCCTGTGTGTTGTGTCCGCCAACGGTAGTGGTGTTGCTGGCATTGACCATGTGTGTTTTCTGTCTTTCCCCCCCTTCTTGTTTTTTCACCCTGTCTTTGTGTGCACTAGCATCATCTGGCAGAGAAGCAGAGGCACCGGCGACAGAGGGAGCTGCCTCCCACATGGCCCTGGTAGGTGAATCTACGGAGGGTGAAGCACCAGGTGGGACGGAGGGCGAGGGGAGCTCCACGACGGGGACAGAAGGGGATACCAGCAACATCGACTCCTCCTCTGATGGAAGCTCCCTGGCGATGGTGGACACCTCTGTGCCCACCCCAACAACAGGTACAGCCGCCTCCCCCCCACCAGCACCACCCTCCCAGCAGCCCCTCAGCGTGTTTCCCATGCCCGCTCACCCTGGAGGGTGGGCATCTCCTTCGCCCCAGGCACCTCACACCCTGCCCCAGTCAGCCCTGCTGCCCTCAGTGAGGAGACTATTGACCTCCTGAGATCCCTCGCTGTTGGGCAGTCAACCATCCTGAATGCCATCCAGGGTGTCGAGAGGCATTTGAAGCAAACAAATGCATACCTGGAGGGCATTCATTCTGGCGTGGCAGTCCAACAGAGAGCATTTCAGGCTCTGGCCTCAGCACTGATGGCAGCCATTGTCCCTGTGTCAAGCCTCCCCCCTCCAACTTCCACTACCCAGACCCAATCCCCTCTACCTCAGCCTATCCCAAGCACACCATCAGACCAGCATGCACACACATCAACACACAAAAGTGGCTCAGGCAAACATAAGCACCACACATCCCACAGGCACTCACACAAGCACCATACCCATGCACACATACCAATATCCACTTTCTCCACTGTGTCCCCCTCCTCCACATCCTCCCCCTCCCTCCCAGTCTCATCTCCACTCACACCTGCATGCACTACATCATCAGCCACTGCCTCCATCAACAGCACACCCATCACTATACACCACTCACATGTAATCACCACCTCCACTACCATTCACATGTCCCCTGTGTCCTCTCCCAGTGTGTCTGTAAGCCCTCCTCCCAAAGTACACAAACGCAGGCACACTCGTCGACGCCGCCCACTCAACAGCCATCCACCTCACAACGGCCTCCAACCCATGCACCTTCACCCAAACTCAGCATACGTACACCTCCTACAACCACTACCTCTTCCTTCACTCCCACACGGCCTACATCTTCCTGTCCCTGTGTGTCGAAAAACTTTTCCTAGCAAACATTAATCTCTTTCCTACACCTCCCCCCGTCCTTCCCATAGGGCAAGGATGTCTAGATCCCAGCCCAGCACCTCAGCCACCAAATCTGCATCCGCTGTGGTCCCTGCTACTCCAGTACAGTCTAAGGAGGCACCCATCAGAGCTGCCAGAAAAGAAGGATCACCCTATTACACCACCTGCAAAGGTCAAAAAGGGGCCGGCTTTCAGCAGGGGACAGTCACACCACCCACTTAGCAAGGCCTCACCCAAACACCGAGTTGACTGTGCCAAGGTCCCTGCAGTGACTGTCAAGATGGGGAAGGGCCACAAGCTAAAGGGCCCATCATCTCTGGGCACGAGGCTCCTGGTGAGGGGCTGGTGACCACCATATAATCAGGGATTGCAGCCAAATGCACCACTGTCACCACCACCACTCCAACCACCACCTGCACCGCCGCTGCCACAACGTCAGTCTGCAGCATCCTTCCCAAGGATCCGCCATCCGAGGCTGCCGGAGACAGCATGGTGTCTTCATCCACCACAACAGTCACTTGCACCACGGCCAGCACTGGCAGCATCTTCGCTGCAGACACCGCCACCTGCACCACCATCAGCACCGCCATGTGCACAGCTGATGCCACTCTGTCGGACGTCAGCCCCATCCCCAGTGTGCAGTCATCAGAGTCTGCAGGTGACGACCTGGAGCCTGGACACGCCACTTGAGACACCACCTCCAGCACTGACACGAACCAGCAATTGGCAGCCTAAGTCGCCGCAGGATGGCACGTGGCTCTGCCTCCATGGAGTATCATGCTACCTGTTCCAGGTACATCATGTGGCTGAGACACCCAGGTGAGACGAAGTCAGCTGCCACACCCCAGGTGCAGCATCACTGGGCACAAAGCCCCCTCCAGAACCAGTGGAGAAAGGCATCCACTCACCCAATTCTTGGTAGGATGAAGCACTCTGGGCACAAAGCCCCCTCCAGAACCAGTGGAGAAAGGCATCCACTCACCCAATCGTTGGCAGGATGAAGCACTCTGGGCACACAGCCCCCTCCAGAACCAGTGGAGAAAGGCATACATTTGGGAGACTGTGGCTTTGCACTTCCGAGGACCAAGCAGTGGGCAAACCACCCACTTGAGAGACTTGAGAGACTGTGGCTTTGCACTCCCCAGGACCAGGCAGTGGGGATGGAGCCCCCTCGAGGAACAGTGGCGTTGTACCATCATCCGGCTGAGGTGCCCCTCCTCCCCTTCCCCCTGAGGTGCCTGTTTTTTTTTTTTACCTGATGCCCCTGTAGTGTTCTCTCCGTTTGAGGCAGGTGTCATGTGTTGGCTTCGCCCATGCTTTTTGGGACCACTGGTCCACGGGCATTTCATGGGACAGTGTACGGGCTTGTGTACTTTCTGTAAATGTTTGTGTATATTGTTTATTTACTGTTCTCTTGATCTATCTGATTGCTCCAATATTACACTAGTTAAACTCATTTCGTTTGGTCCTCGCGTTCTTCCAGGGGGTGACAGGGTTTATCTGTGATGCTACTGCATATGTGTGTGTGTATGTTGGTGTGGGTGGGGTGTGAGGTGTTGCGTGTCGTGTGAGTGTGTCACTCTCTTTTCCCTCCTCCCCTCCCCTGTGTGCTAGGTGCAGTACTCACCGTCGTCAACGGCGCCGCCTTCTTTCTACTTTGTGATGTATTAAGAGATACAGAAACATGGGTAGGATCTGCAATTCGGGCTCCATGGCGACCTAGTTCTTCCTTGGGTGTTGAGAGGTGAGTGGTTTCCCTTCTGAGTACTGTTTCCGCTGTGCTTTTGATGGCATTGGTACCGCCCCGGAAAAGCTGGGGGATTGGTGCCTTGTAATAGTGTGGGAGGTACATTGTCTTCTGCCTGTCTGTTGGCGGTTACCGCCCCGGTGTTTGTTGCTAATGCTGTGGTGGTCGGAGTGTTAAAGTGGCTGGCGGTTTCCGCCATGGTGGTGATCCAATTTTTTTTACCGCTGGCCTGTTGACGGTATTACCGCCACTTTAACACTGACCTCTAGGGTTGTAATGAGGGCCACAGTTGTCTACATAGTATAATGACATAGTATATTATATAGTGTAGGTGCATAGTAAAGGTAAAAAGGGAGATGTTTACTTGTTTTGTGTTTAAAATACTTGTAAGTTTGTAATAATAATATTACAGGGATCCTGTAGTAAATAGTGATGAGCATTCTTTCAACTGTCTTCTCTAACATGCTTGGCGCCCTGTCAATTGATTCTAAACCCATTCTGGGTTTGATCAGGTTTTATTCATTCAGGACATCTGATCTTTTCATTGTCATTGAGCGAGTGGGTGAACTTGGTCTTGTGCTCTTATTCCCTCTGTGTCTTAGGCTTTGGGTGGGGGTCTTGATTAAGTAGAGGTGGATTTATAGAAGAGACGAGGTGCTCAATCGGATCATCGCTGAGCTCAACTGTTTTCAATATCTACATAGCACCACTGGCCGCCATTGTGAGAGCAAAAAGCTTTGACATTGATGATGATACTCAGTTAATTTTATCAATTGCAGAATGCGGGATCATTGTCTGAAACTGAACGGTGGCGAGACCGAGGTGATGTTGCTCATGAAAGCTCATTCAATCTGGTCGAACAGTTGGTGATCTCCCTCACTCAGTCTGGCACACACTCCCAAAAATTCAACAAGGAATTTAGAAATTATCATACACAATAAACTCTCCATGAAAGATCAGGTATCATTTTTTATTGAATTTGCTAATCAATCCTTTGCCTGCTGTGCGGTATCTTTAGCTGCTGCCAATACATTGCCTACACACCATTGTGCAGGCGCTTATCATCATTTGCTTGGACTATGGAAATACTTTGTACATCGGCATGGCAGACTATCGATTTTTGCACCTTCAGATTATTCAGAACACAGTGGCATGTTTGATCCACAATTTTCCTAACAATCACCTTCCTTTCTGGCACTCAAAGCTCTGCATTAGCTACCAGTACTTGCAAGAGGGCCATCTTTAAACTCCTGTGCCACATTAATCAAGCCCTCCGCAACACCAGTAAAGCATATCTGCAAAACAGAATTCTATGCTATCAACACTTGAGGCAATTGAGATCAGTCCATCAGGCACTAATCATTAATTCAGTTATGACGGATCCAGTGTGGCAAAGAAGGGGAACAATCTTTTAGTTATCTTGCGCACTGCTTAATTTGTAAATAAAAGCATGCCAGTGGCAAAGCTCTCCTTTGAAGCACGCGGCTGCTGCCTTTAAATGTGCGAACACTGAATACTGAGGCAGCGTAATCCTAAAGCCATCTCAGACCTCTTTAATCCATTTACAGCCACTCCCTGTCCCTTCAGCTCACTCTTGCAGCTTTCTGCTTTCTCCCTTTGTGACACTTTTTTGTTTTTCTCTTCCTCCGTCTTTCCCAGAGGTGTGCCGGCCCTCAAAAATAAGTGCCAGTTCCCCCATCACAAACCACTGGCTCAAATTAAGCACTGATCTTGTGACTCTCCATTCGAATGTCCCATCTGTGCACTAATTAACTCTTAAATTATTGCTACTTAGAAAGGCCCTCAAAGCCCCGCTGTTCCGGTGCTAATATAATGTTCTGTTTATGCTATGTCTCTTATTGCTTCTATGCTTTGGATTGCGCAAGGTTACCAATTTGGAGATGAATATGTGTATTTACAAATCACAATAACATAACAACACATGCTACAGTTAAATAGTACTATCACATTGTTGGGGAATTATAGCTACAGATTTAGTATGGCTTCATCTGGGGATATTTACACCGAACAGTTTCAAAGTTAGTATTGAAAAGTATTTATTATACCTAATATTTAAAAGAGTCACGATTTTTATGAGAAATTGCATGGTAACTGTAACAAGTTATCTAGACCAGATTAAGAAAAGATTTCTGTGGCTGTAAAGTACAGTCATGACCAGTAATCAGAATTTGAAGAATTTTCTGACCCAAGATCTATTTTAGGACCAAGCAAATTACACGCCTAATTTTAATGGTAAACAAATGCATGAATAAGTGTGGAAAGTAGGTTTGAAGGGGCCACAAGTGCCCTTGTTGCATTGTCGCATGGCAGCATCTTGTGCTGGTATCTCAAGTCACGGAATATCCGTGATGAGAGATAGCTATGGGGATTCTGATTCAAGAAGGAAAGGAGGAGTGGACGAGAGAAACAAATATGAGCTGACAGGCAGCTTCCTCTTCATTTCTATATTTAATAAACATGGAATTAACTTGTGTGTGGCTGTATTTTCTTCCCTGTCGCTGAGGATGGCCAATGAAGAGGAGAGCATCCTGTGAAGAAGCCAGCGGCAGCATTCAGAGTCCAGCAGTCCCCTGCTGAACAGTGGTGGTGGTGAAGCAGTGTGGAAGCTTTGGATGAGATCACCCCACAGAAGAGCGTGTTCCCCGCAGCCAGTGGAGCATATGCATGTGCGCTGAACCGAGGTTAGTTCATACGGAGTGAAGGCTATTGACAGTTGGGGAGCGAGCGTGCACAGTTCACTGTGCGGTGTCACATAAACCAGAACAACTACAACGGCAGAGGTTGCTTAGCAACCTGTTTTCGGCATCCTTCTTTGCGCAATACCGGGGCAGTGACCCGCACACCATTCTGAGCTGCTGCAGTTGCCAAGGACTGACTCGAAGCCATTATCGTGCTTTGGCGGATTTTTGTGTTACGGCAATGAGAACATTTCACAAGAGCAGTGACGCGCACACCTTTATTATAAAGCATAAAGATTGCGCTACAACACCCGTATTGTTTGGACCCTGGAGAATCATTGTATGCGGAACCAGATGCTTCTGGTCATGCAGTCAGAGGGGTTCACCCTCGCATAGCAAAAAATCACTTAGTTAAACCCAGTGACATTCTAGTATTGCAGCAGATAGGCTAATATGAGAATGTGCTAATGATTTGCGTATACATACTAATGAGAAGAACGATATTAATAATCGTTCAAGGAATATTAATTGTGATCTCTATTATATTAGGATTATGGGGGCATGCAAATTATGGCACAAAATTCAATTAAAAAGAGCTGAGAATAAACAGAGGAGGGAAGAACAGCCCAGAAGAAGAATTTATAGGGAATATAGAAACAGAAGAAATCAAAATGTAACTGAAAGTAACTTGTATTGATTGACGAGAAAGGTGTGATGACATATTTAGTCATCAGAGGAGGGACTGTTGCAGCAGATATGCTAATGTGAGAATATGCTAATGATTTGCGTATACATACTAATGAGAGGAACAATACTAATAAATGAAAATAACGTGAAATGTGCAAAATGTGCCCACCGGGAGTGGTCACCATCTGTGTTAACAGTACTAAATAATGTGAAATGTTATAAAGTTGTGTATTAATATATCATAATTAACAATATAATCTATGTTTTGTAATGCCATATGTTCTTAGCTTAGCCAGAGGCCTAGTCAGCGCTGGGCCTTGCCTGCTTAAACATGGAGACGCAATGAGCTGCCGCAGACTGGAACTGGAGAAAGGGACCTTGAACTGTACAGAGTTCAACAATGAGCTCTGCTAGAGAAATCTGCAAACTCACCAGCGAACAGGAGACGGCCAGAACAAATTGATACAATTATGTGTAGAGTAGGCTAAATGTACTTTCCCAGGACTTGAACAATGGAGCTACAGACTAAGAGCTGGGAGCAACAATTTTGTTACCTGAAGAGCCAGATGATGTCCTCATCGATTAAAGGACCAATCATGTTAATGAAACTTGATTCTCAAAATAATGTAGACAAGTGGTAAACAAAAATTATAGGTTAGAATCATAACCCCAGATAAGGTTGACCAATGGGCAAATTGTGGGACGGACTGAGAGAACCTACTAAAAAGTCATGACATGAAGGGAAAAATCAGAACGGAGAGGCGAAAGTTGATGACGTCAGGAGACGCTGTCCAAAGCACTGAAACTTAGGCTTGGTTCCGTGAGTCTGAGCCTTGCTGATGACTGATGACCTGGCGACGAAGTCTGGCTCGTTGCTGATCTATCTTGGCTAGGTAGCTATAATCTGACTGACTAATGAATGCTTTTTCTTTCTAGGTACCAACTGCGCTGTTTTAAGAATGATTCTCTCTTTAGTTACATTTTTCCAAATTATCGGTTTTTGATTAAATTGTTTTTCGCATGAAGACCCACATGCTGATGCTAATTTGAGCTAGGTAGGCTGACAAGGGTGACTAAGGGTGACTTTGACAAAGACTGGTTGACACATATTGCTGAATTATTCGATGTTCAAGAATTGCTACGCTTTGATTAACTTTGATTGCATATTAATAAAGTGTTGAAAATTCATTGCCCATGTTGCTAATAAAGTTTGATAATTATGGTTTTCACTGAATAAAGGATTTTGATTAGAATTGTAACAAATAGGGAATAAAACGAACTAACTTTCATAAGAGTGATGGTGGTTATTTTGATTGGAATAGTTCATGATATTTCAAATTGATTGGATTTAACTCTTTGAATGTCTTTTACTCACTATACTTAACTAGGATACTCTATGCGATCCAAAAGATTCATCAACCTATACGCATCCCCTTGTAAGTGTACTTACTAAGGACAAGGTGCGCTAACACTAGTCAGGGAAAAGAAGCATGAATAAACATGAAATATTCTGCTGTGATGTGCACACCAGAAAATAACAAATGCTAGCCTGAAGAACTGGTGGATTAAGTGTGCTTCACAAAATATACTTAGCTAACTTACAAATATATTAACCTACAAATTTTAATATATACAAGCAGGATGCAAGGCATGACAGCACAGCGCCCACTCAATTTTTAAATATGCCTGGTGAACCAGCGGCTATGTGGCAAGACTTGAAGGAAGGTTTTTCAGGCATACATGGAAGCAATTGGTGGTGACATATTTACTGCATCTCGCAAACTAGCCATGTTAAAACACTGTTTAGGCGCAGAGGAGCGTCGAGTATTAAAACACCTGCCACCAGCGCCAGATGGAGATGATGAGGATTCAGACAGTGATGATTTTGAAATAGCTTTAAGAAGGATAGGTTTGAACTATGGAAAAAAAATCGTGAGATGGTAGAGAGATTCCGATTCTTGCAAACAGCACAAATGCCTGGAGAATCAAGTGATATTTTTGTGGCAGCATTATGGAAATTGGCATCCATGTGCAACTATAAAGGTTTTATGGGTGAGATGCTGTGGGATCAATTAGTGCAGAAAATTGGGGACTAATGTACACACAGAAACTGTTAAATATAGAAAATCTAACACTAGTGAAGGCCATGGATATTGCAACGAGAACGGAGAACACAGAAGAAGGAGCCAAGAAATGGCGACAAACAGGGCAGGAAAAGTAGAAGTGGAGAGGACTAACCCATCTGTGAGGAACAGAAAGGAAACAGTATCTTTGCAAGACAATTGGTCAGAACAAAAAGGGTACACATGTTATAAATGTTGTCTTAAAGGGCATATAACTACAGATCCCAATTGTCCTGCTATTGGACAAGTGTGTAGGAAATGTAAAGCAAAAGAACACTTTGCTACAGTTGCAAAGGGAAGGGAGGTGGAAATTTGTCTAAGCAAAAGTATCTATTTGCATGGGTAGCCAGGATGATTTGAGTGAGCAAGAAAAAGAGTTTATTTTACAAATTAGCGAAGTAGGAACTTCTTCAGATGAAGTGCATCCTTATTGCATCATAAAGGTAGAGAGGGTGGAAGTGTGCATGATGGCTGATTCAGACATCCATTACACCTTAATTAGTGAAGAATATATAGACACATTTTCTAATCACATATTGTTTAGACCTGATATTAATATGGTGGCATATGGAAACAAGCCCATAGAGTTAGTGGGGAATATTGAAGGCACATTAGAATTCCAGGACAGGGATACTTATTCTAAAGTGTAAATTGCCAAGGATGGGTCATGCTTGTTGGGATGGCCTCAACAACGGGAATTGTTGATCAAGTTGGATCCCAAGCATCCTGATCAAGTGTTGGGGACAATGTCAGATGTGAATGGCGTGTGTATCAAGGCATGGCGGGAGAAATTCCCTGGGGTGTTTTAAAATTAATTGGGATCATTTAAAGGTTTCACACACAAGCTTGTTTTAAGAAATGGGTATGTTCTGTGGTGCATTATCCTCGCAGTGTGCCTTTGATGATGAGGGAGTCTTTGAGGAAAGAGTTGAACAAACTGTGTGAAGCGGATATAATTGAAAAAACAGAGGCTTCAGAATGGTTAGGTCTGGTAGTTTTAGCAAAGGAACCTAATGGTAAGCTGAGAATGTGTGTGGATTTGATGACAATCAAAGGGGCAAGAGTATTTTCTACTTTAGACTTGTCGTCTGCATACCACCAAACTGCATTGCACCAAGACTCAAGACATCTCACTTGGTTTGTCACGCCAGTGGGTGGATTCAGGTTCAAGCGCATGCCCTTTGGGCTTGCATCAGCTTCAGCTATGTTTCAGAGGGTGATGCACCAACTGTTTAAAGGGTTGAGTAATGTAACCTACTTTCAAGATGACATTTTGATTTTCACAGAAAATAAGAAAAAACATGATGAAATATTACCCAAAGTAATGGGAATATTACAACAAAGTGGGCTAACCATTGGATTTAAAGGAGTAGAATATCTTGGGCATTGGTTGTATGAGAGAAGGGTATTACCAAAACTGAAACTGGTAAAAGCTATCCACGATGCCCCATCACCAAAGGACAAAGAACTGTTGAGGTCCTTTTTGGGGCTGGCAGGATATTATTTGCGATTAGTTCACAGACTTGCTGATAAAACTGAGTATCTGTATTAGGTAATGTCAAAGAATGCAAGGTTTGATTGGTGCATGGAATGTGAGCGAGAATTTAAACAAATCAAGAAAGAAGTTGCCTCAGCTACTGTACTCGAGCCGCATGATACGTGTGATGAATGAATTCTGTGTACTGCCGCCAGTGTTATAAGTCTGAGCACTGTGCTCTTACAACAAAGGCACGGTAAAGAAGTGACCATAGCTTATGCATCAAGTCCACTGAGAAATGCGGAGCGGTTGTATTCGACAACAGAAAGAGAAGATCTAGCATGTTGGTGGGGAGTGAATAATTTCAGGAAATTTGGGTGGGTAACAGAATTCTTGATTCACACTGACCACCACCCCTTAGTTGATGTGTTTACCAATAGGAGAACTAAATCAGGCATCATCCAGAATTTTGCATTAGGTTTTGAGAATGTTGGAATTTTCATTTACCACAGAATATGTGCCCGGTAAAAAGAATGTTGTGGCTCATTGTTTATTGAAACTACCCACACGTGACTCTGTGGAATACGATCGTAAAGAGGATACAGAATTAGTTGCCAGGGTGCATGCCATAACAGAAGGTGGCACAAGTCAGGAAGAATGGTTTCAAGCAGTCAAAGATGATGAAATATTACAAGTGGTTAAGACATGATTGAGGGATGGTCAGGTAGAGGAAGAACCTCTGATAAAATTGCAATCTTTCCGCAATGCGAGTACAGATTTGTCAATGGAAGGAGGAGTGTTGTTGAGAGGGGAGTTACTGGTGGTACTGAAGGCATTAAGGGCACACATCTTATCCTTAGCTCATGAAGGTCACTGTGGCATGAGTGCAACCAAACAGAGAGCAAGGGCAGAATACTAGTGGCCAGGGCTAGACAGGGAAGTGGAAAAGATGGTAACAGAATGTTTGTCATTTGCATGGAGCGATGAATTGCAAAGAACTGGGGGATGTCCTCTTGTTGAGGTAGAAAAAATAGATGCCCCTTGGAAGAAAATTGTTTTAGATATTACAGGCCCATACAATGTCCTCGGTGCCACACACAAATATCCCATGGTAATTGTAGATTACGTCTCAAGATGGCCAGGAGTCAAGTTTGTGTATCAAGTGATGACTCAAAATGTGATCAAGTTTTTTGGAGGAATTGTGAGAAAGGGATGGTGTTCCGGAGATCATAGTAATGAATAATGGAGTATAGTTTACATTTCACATTATGAATGATTCCTTTAAAAGGTATGGAATAGAAAATGTTTGTTTGTCAGTGTATCATTCACAATGCAATGGTCTTGTGGAAAGATGGAACAGAGCCTTGAAAGAAGGTATACAGTTAGCTTTGTGTCAAGGGGGACAATGGAGAGTGGCAGTGAGAAAATTGGTATGGGCATATTACACAACTCCAAATAGAGTCAGCAGCAAAATATCTTTTGATGTCATGAGGGGAAGCAAATCTAGAGCACTACTGATGATGGGAGTTGTAATGGAGAAAGGTAGTGATAGAAGCAGCAATAACCCTGAAAGACCTGAAAGTGACAACTGTACACAATTCACGGAAGGTGAAGGAAAGAGTAGATAGAGTGTAAGGGTTCTGTCAAAATGTTCGGAACCTTTGCAAGTTAAGAGGGTGAATCATTACATGTTGTTGAGCAATGGAAATGTGTGGAACTACAAAAAAGTGGGGAAGATACCTGATAGTTTGCTGAAGGGAGGAGTGACCAATGATGATCAAAGAATCCAAAATGTGGGGGAAGCGCTGATAACAAGACAGAGAAGGATTCGCTGTGCTCCTGAGTGGTTCATTGATTTTTTCATGGATCGCTGAAGTGCACGATATCATTGTTTAGTTGTATTTTATTATTGTTTTGTTCTTAGTTTTTTTGCAATGTTTATTATTTGTTTGTATTTCTATCATTAGAAAGTTAGCAGTCTCCCTGGAGGGTTTGAAAAGGGGTGACTGTTCAACGTTGCATTTCTTTGGGAAGGGAAATGTGTTGCATTGTCACGTGTCACCATTTCGCGCTGGCATCTCCAATCACAGAATATCCCTGATGAGAGCTAGGTGTGGGGACTCTGATTCGAGAGGGTAAGGACGAGGGCTCAAGAGGAATGGCTACAAGCTGACAGGCAGCTCCCTCTTCATTTCAATACTTTCTAAAAATAAAGATACACAAAATTACCTTGTGTGTGGCCGTATTTTCTTCAACCCTACATTTTCAGGCGGTATAGTGAAGGGCATTCCCCCACATGGGAAAAGAAATTCTAGGTGCCAAAAAAACCAATAAATGTGGATTTTCTGCCGGCAGAAAATTCAGCCAGTTTAGAGTTAAATATGGACATTGGAATACATGATTGTCACAGATTTCTTTGTTTAAAGAAATACATATTTGTCAGTCCCTAAAAGTCAGTAACTTAATGAAAATTATTTGCATACAACTGCGACTGGCAAAGCTATACTATATTTTTTCAGGTTCCTATATAATAACATAAAGAATGTTTCTTTTAGCTATAGCAAATTTAGAAGAGTTGTGTGGTTATTGTCTTTCCAGATGTACAAAACTGGCACAGACAAAAGAGGTCCCAAGAACCATGGAGGTCAAGCTTCTTCGAATCGCCAGCACCTGTATTTTTATCTAGCTGTTAACCAGGATAGGAAGATGCAAAACCATCTCTCACGTTAATGATCTCTTTTTTTTGACAGAGCTGCAAGTAATAATTGTGCCACTGGGTGTCACTCTAATACCATATTTGTAGTAACACAAAAGCAGCTTCATCAAATTTTTTTGTGCTGTTCTCAATCTGCCTTTCGGGTATCAGTATTTGTAAATAAATCACATTTGTGTATCAACAATTATTTAGAAGTACCCGCAACTATTGCTGGATTTGTCTATTTACCATTGTCTGCCTTCCAAAAAATATCCTAATCATATCTAAACCAGTGTTATTATAAGGTCAATATGAACCCCCTTCAAATGCCTATATTGTTTTTTTAAGTCTGGCCTACCGATACATTTTAGTTCTCTGTTATCAAAGACCTGTTGTGGACAATGTGAAGTTATGCTGGGCCAGTTCACTACTTATCATTGGTTGGCCTTCTTGTCAACCGCAATGGCTTGCATCTTAGTCAATGTCTTTCATTCCTTTTCTCGTATGTGTCCCCCTCCTGCAGCATAGTTTTTTTAAATCAAACTTCAGATTGTATGACTAGCATCTTTCCACTGATTACATTCAGTGGACAAACGTTCTCCTTTTTTTTTTCAGCATTCATGAGACAGCAAGTGTTTATTTCTCTCTCCCGCATGTGCTTCTTCTTCCCTCTAATTCCTGCCTCCCAGGTCTCTATGCTGCTGTCCACCACTCCTCTCCATCCAGTTTTTATCTCATTTATATACCTTCAGTTTCAAGAGATAGTGCTTAGAATTCTTAAAATTCATTAAAAAATAATGTTTACCCTAGGGACCTGCACATACTAGCCTTATACTGCACCCAATTGTACTTGCCCCAGAACTATAATTGCACCTACCCCACTGGCACCAGAGCAGCACATGCCCTTAGTGGCACATGGAACCTCTGGCACCTACATGCTGCCCACTCCCAGTAGCACCTGTACCGCACGTCCACTGTGGTACAAGCAAGCATTAGCCCCTACACAGCATATTCACCTACAGGAGTCTGCAGGAGTCTGCTGCACTCTTGAACCTAGTGGCATTTGCACCCTCTGGCACCTGCACCGTTGGGACATACAAGCACAGGCATCTCAACCACATCTTCACTGAGTGGCACCAGCATCACACCTGCACCAAGTGGCACATACACTAATCAA
The DNA here is from genome assembly GCF_031143425.1 of Pleurodeles waltl. Classification (NCBI taxonomy): domain Eukaryota; kingdom Metazoa; phylum Chordata; class Amphibia; order Caudata; family Salamandridae; genus Pleurodeles; species Pleurodeles waltl. Next base: position 1,575,138,606 of record NC_090445.1, on the reverse strand, counting down.
CATCTGCACCACACTTGCTGCCAGTTGCACCCTCATCCTCCCTTCACCATAAATATACATAGTGGCTTCTACGTCCACCATCATCTGTACCGCTGTGCACCCAGTAGTGTCTTTACCAATACATGTGCAGTGCTCCTGCAGCCACTGGAATTGTCCCTACTAGCACTTGCACCCACCAGCATCTACACCCAATATTACCTCCAACAGTGGCACCTATGCCACCATCATCTGTAGTATAGTTGAATTTGGAGGCCCATACATCCACCTGCAAACAGGGCATATGTATATCAGGAACATGTCACAAGAGCTGTGGAGACAGAGTAGGATACAATGATAAATTCTCAAATCTCCTCACCACCACGTCCTTCTGACATGCCTAACCTTCCAGGGGAAACAAACTCAAAAAACACAAGAAACACCCTTATCAACCTCAGTATGGTACAGTATTGCACACACCCAAAGCATTCCAAAGACCACATCCTCAACCTTGTTGCCTCAATTTCACCAGCCATCCAAACAAATCACCCATGCCCTTGGACTGGGAGACAACTTTTCCAACAGCCTTCTAAAGAAAGTCAACAATGTTTTGAAAAGCTGCTTGAATGTCCATGCCCTAATCACAACATGCAAGTGCCAGCCAAAGCCTTCAGCACTGTGGTAATCCAAACACCTTGCTGGCAATAAACGATCCATCTGCAGGCAAGAAAAAAGATGGGAAAAAACAAAACTTGTGAGGACCTCTTGTTTCTGATGTCCCTCAGCGCAACAATCAGACAGCTCATCACACTTGACAAAGCAAAGTATGATACCATTACCATCAATGATGCCACCAACAGAATCAGAAAGCTGTTCAAGACAATTATGCATTGCATCAAGCCCCTGTCAAACCCACCTATTCCTCACTCCACAGAAAAGTCCAATGCCATCAACCTCTTTTACAGCTGGAAAAATACAGAAGATCCAACAGCATATCAAGGATGCCAATCATGCTTCATCTCTTACACCTACCATTTCCCATAGAATTGTGGAATGGTCAGCTTTTAAAGTCCTCCCAGAGTCCACACTGCATCTGTTAGGGGCATCCTACATGCTGCAGCACATCTCACCCAGGGCCTGAAGAAATATCATCACATCAACTCCATTGCCTCCACTTGACAGCTAGCACCATCTTCAAAACCAACTGTATCATTTACAGAACCACTACAACAAGCACCCATGCTTATCTTGCACACACGCTCACCATCTCTGTTGGTTCTCTGGTGATTCTCAACACTCCTGCAGATAGGAACCCATTAGACTGCAGAATAAGAAGCGTAAAAAAGAAAAAAAACAAGCTATCAGGCCTTTTCCATTCATGCACCCAAGGACAGAGAACAACATCCCTGTATCCATCAGGATTGACCCAACACTGCTACAATTTAAGAAAGAGTTGACGACACACCTGTTTAAAAAACAATACCTCACAATGCATTAAGTGTCTGCAACTCAGCTTCCTCTCCTGTCACTTGTTGACTTTAAGCTTGCCTTTGACAATTTACAGCACTGTACACTTGGCTAAGTAAATGGTATAGAAATGCATACAAACATACATACATACAGTAAAACATATGGGAATGGAAAGACAGGGACATGGAGACACAGACAAAGGGCTGCTTGTGCACCAGGACAAAGAACCACTGACAAAGGGAAGAGTGAGATTCAGGGAGACTTTGACACCTGGAAAAGGAAAACATTGACCCTGAGATTGAAAACATTTACACTAACACAGGAACATGGAGACAAAGGTCTCATGGAAGCTTGGTTCAGGAGATGACCTGTTGCATGCAGGGGGCAGCAGTGTCTGTGGTACACAGTTTATTGTTGCTGTGATTTCACTCGGCTATAGTCAGAAGCAGATCATGCCAAATCGACCACAACTACTGTTCCTCTTTCCACAAACTGACCCACGAGCATGGTGCCACTATGAGCTGGGCAACAGCCTGGGGCAAGTTCACATAAGGAGGCAATGGCAGAAAAGTGAGGGAGCTCTCATATCAGCAAAACCACAGACATCAAGGGTGTTTTTTTTAATGTTGTTTTGGGTTCCAAGAAGCTGTGGTCAGAGTTAGCAGCAGGGCAGTAGCGTTATGGCTCCATGAGGTAAACTCTCTCCACTGTGATGTATTTGGATCTGCAGGTTACAAGTTTTAATCTTACCTTGTCCAACTCAGGCTTCCATCCTTCCGAGGTCGGTAAATGGAGTGCTATTAAATTGGCTAATAGCAACATCAATGTTTAACAGCACCTAGAAATGCCAGCAGTGTGACAAGAAAGTGTATTTAAAACAAGTTATAATTTGAAGAGATGAAGTACCTATATATTATGCTATTTTCTTTGTTATTTGTGTTTTGAAAGCAACAGTAAGATTTAGAAGTGGAATGTTTGCATGGTTAACATACTTTAGACAAGTGGCACCTGAATGGATGAATGGCATTTATTCTGTTATTATAGTTGGCTAAGGTGTATGCACCACCCATGCTAAAACATTGATCTAACAAACACAATATACACGCTTTAAATGTACAAACCATTTTCACTTAATCGCTGTGTCAATCAAGACTACTGAAAGTTTGAGGAACAGAAAAATATACAAAGTGCTTGCTGTTTGCTGAGATGGCAAAACTAGTGTGTGGTTTCCAGTGCTTAATTTGTGCTCGTTGTTTCCGGTGTGGAGCACCAGCACTTATTTTTCAGGGACGGCACTTATTTTTCTGCTCAAGAATTTACGGCGAGCGAAAGACACATATGGGAAAGATGATGGACGAGAAAAATGAAAAAGCGTCACAACGTTAGAAAGCAGAAAGCTGCAAGAGTGAGCTGGGGGGTCAGGGAGTTTATGTAAATAGATTAAAGAAGCCCGAGTTGGATTCAGAATTACGCTGCCTCAGTATTCTGTGCTCGCATATTTAATTGCAGCAGCCGCATGTTTAAGAGGAGGGCTTTGGGAACCGGCATGTTTCTATTTACAAATTAAGCACTGGTGGTTTCTCTTTCCCAGGCAACAAGAAGCTGCCATGGAGAGGAAGAAGTGTCTTTGCTGGTGAATGCTCTTGATAAACACCAGGGGCCCTATTACAGATTTGCACATTTTTCCTGTTTGCACCTTGGTGCACCTTTAAAGAGGTGCATTTGTGCAAACAGAGAACGTGTCTCCTATTCCAGTCAATGCACTATCTCCAGGGCAGCTGTGAAGTCATGCTGCTCAGGGAGCAGCATATTTAAGTGAAATACAGAGTTGATGCTTCAAACCATTCCGTGTTTCAGTGTGCAGGTGGCAACCATACCTTCACCTCAGAGAGGGGTTTAAGATCCCTTTGCAGCCAAGTGCAGTGATTGATTCCACCTGCCTGCAAGGGGATGTCTGTGGGGGTCCATGGGACTCACTCTCCCTGACCAGAAGGCTGCCATCAGGAGACACAATAACAGCTTGCCACCTTTTTGTGGCACTCTTTCAGTGCCCCTCCTAATAGCTTCTTTGCCTTTGCACCTGCATACATATTACCATGAGGACGCAGAGGTAAAGAGATTCTCTCCTTTGAATGGAGCCACACCCCCATGGAAATGAGGGAACGCCCTCTTGACATAGAGCTGGTGCTACATGTGCACCAGTGCTATCTGTATAACAGAAGGGGCCGCTCAAGCATCTGTGGCCTCTTCTGTAGTACCAAGGGGCCCTGGGAGTGAACATTCTCATTGTACCCCTGGAGCACTTTCTGTAATGCCACCTCTGAAGTCAACCTTCTACATATGACATTAGATTTACCTTTTTAAACTTCACACATTTGTGTAGAAGTGACAATGATGGAAATGTGTCAAATTTGGGACAAACTGACAAAAATACTGAATTATAAACAGTTGTAGATGTATGCCTACAAGTTTGTATAGAAATAATGCCTTTTTTCCTGATACATACATCAGAGACGGATGTATGATCGAACAACGCATGCGCCAACCACGCTTGCCTGAACAACGTGGTTTCCACAAATGCATTTACCACGCATGCCTTTACAACCATTTATTGTTGTAAAGGCATGCCTAGTAAAGGCATAGTAAAGGCATGTGTGGATATAAACACAACTACCTGACCCCCCACCCACCCTAAAAACACAACTACCCAGACCTCCCTCCTGCCCCTAAAGACTACCCTGATACCCCCACCCACCCTGAGCCCTAAAACCTACCCCATCTCCCCCACCTGCCCTAAAAACTGACACCACCCTAAAAAATAAAACTACCCCGCCCCTAAAAACAAAATAACCCCAAACCCCCGCCCCACCCTAAAAATAAAACTACCCCGACACCCCCACCCACTCTAAAAATAAAACTACCCTGACCCCCACCCACAAAATACAACTACCCTGACCCCACCACCTGCCACAAAAATAAAACTACCCCAACCCCCCATTCGCCCCTAAAAATTACCCCAAAGCCCCAACCACAGCCCTAAAACCTACCCCAAACCCCCACCCACCCTAAAAACAACCAATCTCCACCCCCAAAAATAAAACTATCCGCCCCAAAAAACAAAATTACCCCAACCTCCCACCCCTGCCCCTAAAAACTCGACCACCCTCCTGCCCTAGATACAAAATTACCCAGAACCCCATCCCTAAAAACCCACCCTAAATACAAAAATTAACCTGTCCCCATCCCTAAAACCAAAATTACCCCAACCTCCCACCCCGACCTAAAAACCATAGTACCCCGAACCCCCTGCCCTAAAAACAAAACTACCCTAACACCCTCCACCCTCGCCCCCTAAAAAAAGAACCCAACCATCCCACCCCTAAAACCTATCCCCAGCACCACTTACCTGACCATGTGCTACCCCGATCCCCCTCACCCCTACAAATAAAATTACCCCGACCCCTCACCCCGCCCCTAAAAACCTGACCCCCCACATGCCCTAAATACAAAATTGCCCCGACCACCCACCCCTTAAAACCTGACTCCCCCACCCACCCCAAACACAAAATTAACCCGACCCCCCCACCCTGCCCCTAAAAATCCACCCTCTACCTGCCCTAAATACAAAATTACCCCGACACCCACACCCCGCCCCTAAAAAGAAAATTACCCTCACCCCGCCCCAAAAAACCTGCCCCAAATACAAAATTACCCCAGCCCCACCCCTAAAAACAAAATTACCACGATCCCCCCATTCTCGCCCTAAAAACAAAACTGCCCTAAAATCTATCCCGTAGCCCCACTTACCTGTCCGCATCCTCTCCCGATGCTGACTCCCTTTTTCTCTGCCTTAAACACGCATGTTTTCTCTGCCTTAAACACTCACGTTGTTCAGCACATGCGTGGTTAAGGCAGAGAAATATGGAGTTGTTAACGCAAGCGTGGTTCCGCTTGCGTTAATGACATTGTCATTGTTCCAGCGTCATTGTTCCGGACATGTCCCATCAGAGACCTTAGCCCAACCAGACTCACTCATGCACAGTTATATTTTCAGAACTCACTCACGGGTGCCTTTGGAGTACTCTAGGAAAAGTTAGGATGAAGATAACACTGGTGTCACAATTCTATATGGATTGCCATAGTGGAGAGGTTCGGCCTTTGTTGGATTAGGAATATTTGTGACATATAATAAATAGCAATTGTTCGCTCACGTGAAAAATATTTCTCCATGTGACAGCTTCTCCCCCTACAAACTATTTTCACTACTTTCACCCTAATGTCCTAAGTTAGTAGCGTAGTAAGATTTGGAAACCCTCTCATTTTCAAGAGTTTAGACGATGATGGTACTGTTTGAAAAACTGGGAGGGCAATCCTTTTCGGTCCTATGGATAAGAGCCATGTATCCATCTTTGAAGGTTATTCACTAGACAGGCCAAAGATGAATTAAGCTGAGAAGTCGATGTCTGAATGGGCATATCGAATTTAAAAATAGTAAACTATTGATCGATCTACAGAAAACCTGGCGGGATTTTCGTGGCATCTTCTCAGTACAAAGTCTCTTTTCTGGGTCACTTACAATTTACATGGCAGTGTTTTTGATGACTCAACTTGTGCTTTGTCTCCCACACTTAGTTCTCCCTATGAATTCTCTGGCCCTTGTGAATACACTTGAAGCTGAGGACTCGGTGTTGGAGGTGCATCATGTCATCCTACCTGGAACAGATCCTCAGTTTGTTTAAGGGGAAATGGCTTATTTTGTATCATACGAAGCAAGCCATAGGGATCTGTTAACATACCTGAAAAATCTTCTTTGGTGGTATGAGGGTGTCTCATGGACTACCAGGGGGCGGCAAGAGTTGTAATCTGCTCTGCAGGCCAAGAACTGTGACAGAAGGGAAAACAACATTTCATATTTGCTTGTGCGCTTCTGTATCACTCAAAAAATTTTAGCATGCGAGAAGCAGAAGGCCTACCACCAGGTGGTGCTGCAGGCAGGCACATATGTTGTCATCGGCAAGTCCGAGGATTTGTGGCGCTGGCAGGGAAGCCGCGGAGGAGAGAGCAGAGGTCACTCGATCAGCCTGTCCTCACAAGGGCCGGGCTGCGAACTAAAAGTAGCCGTGGAAAAATGCTCAAACCAGCCCTGTTCCCTTCCCCTTCTTTTATTTATCTCTCTCCTTTTCTCTTTCCTTTCGCTTTCTCCTCCTCTTCTAAAGCATCCGGGTGCCAGCCTGCTGTAAGTGCAAAGGCCGCCCCCGCAGGGGGCATAAAGGTCCGGCGCCTTAACGGCCGCCTTGGCCCGGAAGGGACCAGTTTAACCGGTTTTGTGGATTTCAAGCGCTGCAAAGCGCGCCCCCACACCAAGTGCCAACTGGGTGGGGGAGGCATAACCCAAGGAACCAATGGGGGGGTTTGCCATCATTCAAACCCCCCAATCAAACTGGGTTGCCAACCTCAGGGTGCACGGAAAGGTGCTTTAAAGGAAGCGCTGTCCCGGGTGAATTTGAAATCGGGACCTGGACGAAGCGCTGGCACCACGAACAGAGCGAACAGGAATACGCGCCTTTTTCTGCTGGTTTGACCTTTCGGGGACCGCTCAGCCCGAGCGACGCGACCCGGGCAACGGATTTCGGGACCTGCATCGTCGACTTGTCCGAGTGTTTGGCCAATCGCGTTGACTGAAACCGCCAGGATCCCTTCGTGACCCCAGCACCATAACGGACAGACGGTAGACGACCAATTGCGGGCGCATCCAGCTGTCCTGTTGCCCCACGGCACCGGCCCGCACCAAGGCGCTGTCCCGCTGCCCTCGCCTCACCTAAACGACCGGCCCGAAGAGTGCACGCCGCTAAGCACAGCGCCGGACTTCGACGCCGCTAGCCGAGCTCTGGTCTCAGGGTTAAGCAGGCAAACCCGCGGAGCTCCTGCAGCCGGAACCGGGGCGGCAGACTTCGCCGCCGCATCGGCGAGCTCGGAGTAAAGCAGGGGGCCCGTGGAGCTCGTGGGCCAGTTTTCGGCTTGCCGGGACCGGGTCGGACCCGCTGCTGCAGTGCGCGGCGCCCGGTGCGCCTTTTCAGCTGATTATTCACCTTATTCCAGCCACCTTATCCACCCAGCGCCGGCCCTGCACAAGGACGCTGTCCCGCAGCCCCCGCATCAACCTTGTCGGTCGGCCAGCCAGAAACACAGCGCCAGGCGCCAGACTTCGCCGCCACTTCATCGAGCCTCAACATTTCGGCCGATCGCAGCTAGTATCCTTTTCAAGGAGGGGCAGGGGCGGGGACAACACGCCAGACTCCGCAAACTTCCCCGGTCCCGTGTTACAGCCATACAATCGCCTGACCTGTGGGGGACCGCTTTTTTCAAAGCGACGCGACCCCGCAGGAGGCACCAGCCTGTTTCTCTGGGGGGGACCGCTTTTTTAAAAGCGACGCGACCCCTCAGAAGGCACTAGCACGCCCGCAGCACCATTTCCTCGTAAGGAGGAACAGCGGGGGCAATACAAACACCGAAAGGTGAGGACTGCAGCCGACCACGAGAGTTTGAGGAGCCTACTTGGGAAGTTTTTCCTCTGAACTAAATCTGCACAGGCCAGAGTCCGTTTTCGCCACCCCAGCACACCATGGAAGAGGACCAGGTGGTCGAGCAACAGGACGATTTGGAAAAAATGATCGCGCACATGCGGTCAGAAGCCCTTAAGCGCGGCAAGGATTGGCTGCGCGCAAAAATGGCAGACAGAGAAGACGAGGCCCAGGTCCATGGAGCCCCAGCACCGACAAAACAGACAGAGGAGATGGGCGAGACAGAACGGAGCCCCTCCCCTTCACAGAAGTCAACCAAACGGCAGAAGTCTGAGGGAAAACCCGCAAGGAAATCAGCCAAAAGGCCAAAGGTCCCATTGCAGAGCACAGAGGAATCCGCAGTGCCAAATCCAGGAGCCAGCCTAGCACCGGCGGAAGGTGAGCATATAAGCGCGATTATTCAAGAATGCTTTAAATCGCTTGCGCCATTGCTGTTGCGGGCTAAAGCGGGGGGCGCTGAGGGGAGCGTTCCCCCAGACAGTCAGGCAAGCATCCAGGCAGCAGGCAGGGAGCATCAGTCCACTGGGGAACCAGCAGCGGCCTGGGGCGCGTTAACGAGGGTAACAGAACCAACTCGTAACATAGGGAGCGCGCCCGAATCTTACGCAAGACCATCCCTGGGGGCCCCATCCATGACAACTAGGGCAGCAGGCCTGGCAACAGCTATCCCCCTGACAGTAAAAGAGCGCATATGGAGGAAGGAATTCATAGATATTTTTACACTATTAGAAATACAGCTAGAAGGCCTAGATCTGACCATTTGCGACAAAAAAGAGGATGACAGAAGGGAAAGAAAGAGAGCCAGGAAAGAGAGGAATTTTGAGAATTGGCTAGACGCTTTCAGAATCATGGTCTGTGTCATAGTTGAGAAATTCCCACGCAGCGCGGCGGACCTCTGGCTTTACGAATCAAAGATACACGAAGCCCACCGGCAGTTTTCAGGTGATGCCTGGCTAGAATACGATAAGAGTTTTAGTTTGAAAATGCAGGCCCACCCAGAGATGGAATGGAATCAGGAGGATGTATCCAGCTACATACATAAGATGATGGTAGCAAGGGAAGCGAGCGCTTGGGCAGGAAAGGGGGAGCAGTCCTTTCGGACTGGTATCAATAAAGGGAGGCATGACAAATCCAAGGCGACACACAGGCACAAAACCTGGCACAGCAACAGACCCAAGGGGGACAATGGGTCTCAAGCCATATGCTGGAAGTTTGAGGCAGATGAGTGCTCGTGGGGGCAGAACTGCAAATTTAGACACTCCTGCTCCACCTGTGGGGGAGAACACCCAGCATCCACATGTAGGAAGCTCAAACACAAATCAGACAGAAAAGACAAAAAGAAAAAGTAGCAGTGTCCCCCCCTGCCCATCACAAAACAAACCAACTAAAATTCAAACTGGCCAATTCCCCAATCAATACACAAGCCCTGAGAAGACTAGCAAATGAGTATTACAACAAAAAAGAAGCAAGCGCATTAGTAAAAGGTTTTGAGGAAGGCTTCATCATCCCAGTGAAGGGGCTCATTACAGGAGGGACCTCCAAGAATCTGAAGTCAGCTAGAGAACAACCACAGGTTGTACTACAAAAAATTAAGAAGGAACTAAGGCTGGGCCGCATAGAGGGCCCGCTCCAGCCTCCCATCCCCTCAGACCTAATCATATCACCATTGGGGGTGGTGCCCAAGAAGGAGCATGGCCAATTTAGGCTAATACACCATCTATCTTTCCCAGAGGGCACATCAGTCAATGACAGGATCCCAGAAGACGCTTGCGCGGTCGGCTACGCCACTCTGGACGATGCAATTGACTTGATTAAGGCAGCAGGCAAAGGCGCGCTGTTAGCAAAGGCGGACATTGAGTCCGCATTCCGACTACTGCCCGTGCACCCAGACAGTTTTCACCTGCTTGGTTTCCAGCATGAGGGTCAAATCTTCGTGGACAAGGCTATGCCTATGGGGTGCTCCATCGCATGCGCGTATTTCGAACAATTTAGCACATTTATGGAGTGGGCTCCTCACAAAAAACAGCCGGCCGGGGGGAAAATGCATTATCTAGACGACTTCCTTTTCATAGGGGGAGCTAAGGACGGGACATGCGCCAGCTTACTGCAATCCTTCCAGACACTGGCAGGAGAGTTGGGGGTCCCCCTAGCAGTCGACAAGACGGTCGGGCCCACCTCATCACTGATATTCCTAGGAATAGAACTTGACACAATAGCTGGAACGTCCAGACTACCGGACGAAAAAGTGAGAGAGCTAAGGGCAGATATTGGTTCCCTATTAAAGAAGCAGAAAGCAACCCTGGGGGAACTACAGAGCATGGTGGGCAAGCTCAATTTTGCAACCAGAGTGATCCCGGCAGGCAGAGTTTTCGCCAGGCGTCTGAGCAGACTGACAGCAGGGCTGCGTCTGAAACACCACCACGTGAGACTGGACAAGGGGGTCAAAAGCGATCTCGCCATGTGGCACTCGTTTCTAGAAGACTTTAATGGCCGGCTCATTTGGAGAGAGGGTGGATATCAGCCAGGGAGATCTCTTTGTACACAGATGCAGCAGGGGGCTGTGGTTTCGGGGCCATCTTAGGGAAGGAATGGTGCGCAGGAAAATGGCCACTTAGATGGTACGAACTAAATATCACCAGGAACATCACGTTTTTGGAGTTATTTCCCATAGTAGTAGCACTGACAATCTGGAAGTCCCGCTTGCAGAACCTAAAAATAACATTATGGTCCGACAATCTAGGCGTAGTAATGGCAATAAACAAAGGGTCCGCTTCTTGTCCCAATACGCTGAGGCTGTTAAGGCGCCTGTTACACATGCAGCTCAAGGGTAACCTGGACATTAGGGCAAGGCACGTTCAGGGCATTAAGAACTCTCGGGCAGACGCCCTTTCTCGTTTCCAGATGGACAAATTCAGGAAACTCGCCCCAGAAGCAAACAGCAACATGACCCCTTTCCCTGCAGGGCTGTGGGAGCTGGCGGAACAGACCTGTCCCTATTAGTCAACAGCGCCCTCACTCCAGGGACACAGCAGAGGTATGGCAAGTATGCCAAGTTGTTCATGGACGTAGGGGGGCTAGATTCGCTAACCGAGCCGAACGCAATCAGAACTGCGGCAGAGCATTTCACCATGTGGGCTTTCAAACAAAGAAAAACGAAGTCCTGGGCTCAGGCACACCTTGCGGCGGTTGCACACCATTCAAAACTTCACACAGGCACAGACCCCACCGCCTCACACTATATTAAGACAGCAATGAAGGGCTGGAAGCGCCTCGAGGGGGACAAAAAAGACACCAGACATCCTATCGACTTTAACAAATTGTGCCTCTTGATAGACCTACTGCAAACGGTGGTAGAGAGCCGGCACGAGTTCTTAGTGTTCAGATCAGCATTTACCTTGGCCTTCTTTGGTGCATTTAGAGTAGGCGAGCTGGTGGCATCGGCAAGAAACTCAGGGGGCAACTCTTGCCTGCAAATAGGGGACTGCCACATGGAACCTGGCAAATTGCGCGTCACCCTGAGGCGATCCAAAACAGATCAGCTGGGCAGGGGCACTGACATCATCCTGAATTGCATAGCCCAAACAAAGTATTGCCCGGTCTGCAGCATGAAGGAGTATTTAATAATGCGCCCATGGGGACCAGGCCCCTTGTTCAAACATGCAAAGGGGGACCACCTGAGTAGATTTCAATTTACTGCAGTCATGCGTCAGACGCTAAGGAAAGGGGGCCTACTCCCGACGGATTTTGGCTCACATTCATTCCGCATCGGGGCAGCAACCACAGCCGCCAGTTTGGGCCTAGATGCAAGCACAATAAAAGGGGTTGGCAGATGGCGGTAGAAAGCGTACATGGGTTACATCCGCCCACACCTAGCATGATGGTATTTTGTCATTACGTTAGCAGGTGCACCCCCCAGACTCATTTGGATGATAGGTCACTCCTTCATAGCCCGGCTACAAGGTTGGTTGAAGCAAGACAAGAAGACAAGGTTAGAACGAACCTCGGCAGATGCAATCAGATGGATGGGATTACCAGGCATGAAATGAGCACAGCTCCAGCCGACCCTGCACAAGATGCTAGAGGCTGGGCAGAAACACCCAGGCGTGCTAATCATCCACCTGGGGGGCAATGACCTGACAACCCTGGGAAGGAAAGTACTCCTGAATGACATCAGGGAGACTTTAAGGAACCTCTCCAGGCTTTTAGAAAACACCACCATCATCTGGTCCGAAATAATCCCCAGAATCAGTTGGCGGGGAGCAACATCTCACAAACTCTAGGAGGAAGTTAAACATAGCGGTCGCCAAACACTGCAAAATTAATGGGCTGGAAAGTGTCCGCCATGGGTTGATCCACCCCAGGCGACCCGAACTCTATGGGCCGGATGGCGTCCATTTATCACCAGAAGGGATAAAAAAATTCTGGGCCAATTTAACAGCAGCTATGGTATAAAAAAAAATAAAAAATAAAAAAAAAAGGAGAGAACTTGGGGGAGCTGCCAGGAGACGTGAGCCTCTCTGACAGCGTGGCGTAAAGGAAAAAAGTTTTACCAAACAATCGTGCAAAAGACACACCCAGTAAGGGGGTGTGTCAACAAAGCCACACACCTGGGGATGCCTTACGGCAGGGTGTAAGATGGCCAAGCGTGGGGAGTAAGCGGAACACGGCACTCGCAGCCCAGACCCGCCAAGTCGAATGGCAGGGCATAGGACACACCAGGTAGCGAGTTGGGCCTAATACAAAGAACTTGAAGCTACCCCCTAAACAACATGGTGAAACAATAACTCTATTTGAGTGAGCCCCTCCAAAAAAGGAAAGGTGGGATTGCCTAAACAATCGAAGGGCAAAAGAGGCGTGCCAAATGGAGGCCAGGACTTGAGGGCCTACCAGTCACTCACTGCAAATGTGAAAAGTTTTTAATGTAGATGTGTTAAAAGAATAAGCAGAATTTTAATGGCATGGTTACAAAGTTGTGATTAACAGTGATTTTCGTCTCTTGCTCAAGATATGCTATCAGGGCAGTCACACGTTGTCCACGTTAATAAAGCGGCCAATTAATACCCACTACATAAGGCATTGAATATCTCTGTGTTTGCATGCAATACAATTTGGTCAATAAGTTAATTACATAAGGATGTTATCACTGCAGTGTGCCATGTACAGGAGTTAGTGTCTAGTGGAGCTGGAGAAAGCGGCAGAAGAGCTAACAGCGGCCCTTTGTCTTCAAAAACTGGCTTCAGTGGCTGTAGCCCGGGGCAATGCCCGGGAAAACAAAAGGGAACCCGGGCCTGGTCCTCATTGTCATTCAACACCAGTGCTTAATGTGCGCAGTTGGCTGTGGTAAGGGGGACCTGGACTGTCTTTCCACTGCTATACCTGGACCCAGAGAAAGACAGAAAGGGGAGAAAGGAAAAGAAAGAGAGAGAAACGGTGACAAAGCTGGGATGGGAAGAACCCACAAGGGAGAAAGAGAGACAGGAGGTGTAGGGTGGTGGAAGAAAGATACACGAGATGGAATCAAAATCACGGGCTTGATATTTGTCCGCCCACCATTGGCAGTGCCAAGTGACAGACCCTTAAATAAACTTTGGCCCCCTGCATATATTTCTTTTTAGAAATTAAGCACAATCCAAAGCACAGTCACAGAACTGACTCTCGTTATGGTAACAAGAATGCTGAATTTGGGCAGCAGCACCACCTAGCGGGGGACTGAGTCTGATCCTGTGCTGCATGACAGCTGTCGGCCTAACCCTTCCCGCCAGCTAGCAGCACCGCACCAGAACCCAAGGGTAAAGGTGATTTGTGCCAGCCCTTTGCTTGACGTCTTAGATTTCTTAGAGAAACTGTGGTGGAACAGATCATACCCCTTTCTCTCGGTCACACATGTCTCATACAGGCAAAGACAAACAGAAGCAGGACTAGGTTCAATGTATTTTATTGAACTAACTGCATTCTATGTAAAAGAGCATGTGTTGCAATTATGAGGATTATAAAACATAATAACAGTGACGAGGAAAGTGAAACATAGGAAACCTCCCACCATACTGTTACAATTATGGTTCTGGAATCCCTACCTTCACTACTAATATTCTATGCAAGAGCATGGCAGTGTAAGCCTATTCTGCCCATCAGGCCCCCCGGAAGGAAACCAAGGTCTCCGTCAGTCAGCCCAGTGGAAAATATGCAGAGGTATTGGACACGGCTCCACATGGAACAGAGTCCAATGCTATCGCACATGGGCCCCCCTAACCTAGCACCCACGAAATGCACACCATCATGGGCAGTGCATGGGGCACCCTGCACTTATTCTCTGCAAGCCTTTTCATGATGGTTGAACTGTCATGAAAAGGCTGGTGGGGAACATGGTTGTATTCAGCATGGCGCCATGTTGCGGATTAAAAACTAAGACCACCGTCATCCCATCAGGATCAGAGATCCTGACGGAGATGGTGGACTCTTGGTGACACCGACAGCCAATCCTGTAATTTGGCAGTCAGGCCACCACAGGCACGGCAGTCTGATCTCCACCGCCAGACTGGCAGTCTTCGGACCACCAGACTCATAATCAGCTCCAAAGTGATTTATTCTCTGCAAGCAATACTTTGGAAAGTCATTTGACAGAGCCCAGCAGTACCTCGGGTAAAATTGCATTCTGCCTAAAGTCTGATCCCTTCAGTGTCATCTTGCAGGCTCCAGTGCCACCAACATTTTATCTGGAATCTCTCTCATTGTAAGTTCAAGCATGTATCTTGTTTCGCTGAAGTCTTTAGCCTGGTAGTGATCAATTTCTGTTAAACTGTCCCATGCTTGGAAGTAATTCTTGTTTTACAGCTGCACCTATACTTCGAACCATGTTTTACAATAGCAGCTTGAACTCCTCAGCTCCAAGCTTATTATCTGTGCCCAATATTTAATACCAATGCAGAAATAAGGGATCAGCCACTATAAATCCCCATCCTTGTCTATTAAAGACGGATTTGCAAATCTATTCAATATTAGTTTGCACCTAGTAATCAAAGTAGAAAACATCTTAAGTTAATTTGTTGCACAACATGGAGCAGTTCACATATAAACGAGTCGAGCTGTCATTCAGTTTCCATGTATCTTTTATTCTTCTTGTTTTTGCAAAGTATTTTAAAGACTTAAATTCATTCAACAAGTTTCATTGCCAGCTGCCAGCCGACGAGTTTCGTCCCCATTGGGACTTCCTCAAGGCCTTAACATTGGTAATATCACATCTACTTCTCCAACAATATGTAATGCACCACAAATTTTGTCTACCTTTATCTGTGTCAATACACAAGTACATTGCTTGTTGCCACAGATGAATGAACGTAGCGCCTCACCCCACCGAAAATCGGGACAGTTAGCCTTAATAATTTAGGATGTCTTGTACTTTAATTACTGGGTGCAAACTAATATTGGAGTGCGAGTATGTTGTCAATGGCACACTAGGAACCACATTCAATCCTTAATCCATAAGCCACATGAGATATTGGTATCAGAATCACAATGGCCAAGATTCTGCAGGGGTTGGCATTATTGCTCCTTTTCACGCCAGTCATGGTGCTCCTGTGGTCACTCAGATATGCCATGCTCAACAATGTAGCTACCCCTGGTAGTGTTTTCTGCTGCAAGAACTCACATCCTAGATCAAACTTGCAGCTGACAAGGCTACCACTACTAGTGCCTTTACTGTTCAGATATGGGATAGGAACTTGATTGGATTTATTATTGATTGAGCACTCGTTGACATAAGGGCATCTCAGCACTAGGATTCACAGACAGTATCAACTGTAATGAGGGGAATAAAAAAAGAGAATACACACAGAACGTCACCATGCCCTAAGGACAAATTCTAGAAAGAACACATCAGGAATAAGAATGAACAAAATGGACATTTTGCATGTAGGTTAAATGTTAAAGCTTACATGAGATATGTTATATTTTATGTCTTCTCATAGGATGTATTTGTATCCATTGTTTTAAAAGTATAGGATTGGTTGAAGGAGTGTCCCAATAAGTCGTTTAATTTTAATTATGGCATCTGAAAGTTTTATGGCTTTTTAAAGTTTTTTATTATACTGGTGAAGAAAGAAGCTAAATCATATCAGAATTTCTATGTTTTATATGTGATAGAGAAGACACAGAAGGGCTTAAAAAAGGAATTGAGCCTTTGACACAAGTAACAAGGACAAGGGTGTTGGTAGCTTGTCAAATGCAGATGAACAGAAAGTAAGATTTAACTTTGAGACAATCTTTCTTATAAATCCTTATGTGTGTTTTAAATGATTCGACATTTGCCAAGGTGCAAAGAATGCACTATTTTCTCTCTTGATGGACGTCTTCTGAAAATACTTTGCTCCAATGTTTATGCATATGAGCCTAATGTGTTTTAAGGGGGAACTTCGATGTATAGTACCTGTCTGACAGCCTCATGGAATGTGACAGTACATCTTTAAATCACGAAAATTCAGATTCTGTGACTAAGAGAATTTTTAAATTCTCCAGAGCCCTATGTCAGTTAGCTCTGATCCAGGAGCCATAAATAAGGATTTCCTATGCAGTTGCAGTACAACTAGCTTTATACGAAATGACACAGAAAGGAACTAGAAAGCGATGGTTTCAATGTACAGGATATAGCCCAGATACCAATACAGAGTCTTTCAGTGTCCACATCTGGTCAAGCGTGTAACTCTTCACTTGTGTTAATTCTTGGGCCATCTATTACATTCCGAAGCAGCTTAAGATTGGAAAAGAATCTAGGACCCGATCGTTATCCGAGTCATCGATGTGGATATTAAAGTCCCCTAAAAGTGTCGGGCTCGGACAGCTCAATAAGGCATGGCCGTCCATGTCACAGACTACACTGATGACGTCCGAGCCAGTGCTGGAAGAAAGATACATTATGGGCAAAGGAAGTGAGATTTCAGATGAAGTAGTACAGTTACATGGCAAGGTTCATATTCATTCGCATATACACAAATCAAATTTTCGCATATAGACAAATCGAATATTCCTTAAATATGACATAAATGCGATTGCATCCCCACCCCACCCCTGCTCTTTTTCTTGTCAACATGAACGATATTAAATCCTTCTGGAATTGCTTTTTCACCGACCTGGGCAGGTGTAGTAGGCAGTTGCATCTCTGTATTAAAAAGTATGTCCTATTGTAGTAAAATAAGAAAATCAAATAGACAAATAGATCTTCCCTGTGGCTGGTAGAGGGTGAACATTCACTAAGGCAGATCTTATTACCCGTCTCACTTTTTTCTGGATGTTATTTCTTATGATCTTTTCTTCATGAAGTGAGGCAATACGCAATACGTAGGTGGGGGTGGGGGGATAGAAAGCAAGTTATTTGCCACCTTGCCTAGCTCTAGTAAATTGTTATGTAGCCTGTCATTTAGTAGGCTGCATAGGCATGCCAAGACACAAAGGGGCATATTTACAAGTAAGTGGTGCATTGGTCCTGATGCACCACTTTTCTTGCATCGCCCCTGGTCCATCTAATGACACCATGGTTGCACTGTATTTACAATGCGGCACATCACGGCAGTCATTAGGACAATAGCCTCAAACATTTTGATGCTACTGGGGCGCTTTGTTTCACTAGCGTAACAAATGTTGACGCTAGCGCAGCAAAGCACAGGGAGGCCCATTGCTCCGAGGAGGCATTAAAAATTACGGAAAGAATGGTGCAGTGAAATGCTGTAAATTTCACTGCGTAATTTTTTTGGACCTACCTGCATTGGAACGCCCCCCTTGCATACAATATGCCTGATGCAGGCATAATGTGGTGCAAGGGTTTACAAAGGCCTCCTTAACGCCACCTTGCATTAAAAAAATTACACTAGCGCGGTGCAAGATGGTGCTAGAGGCTTGTAAATATGTCCCAAAGTCTCAGAAATCTATGTAGTTTTACTATGATGTGACAAGAGAGTCACAAAAGGGCCAGCTTTTTCCACTAGCCATGCTGCCTTAGTGTGGACAGGCGCTGACAGGCTTGCCTTAGGTGCATCTTTGATGTGAGCAATGCACCCAAAACGAGCATCCACAGCATGGCCGTGCAGCGACCTCCATTAAATGGGAATTGCACATGCTGGTCAGATTGGAGCGGGAGGGCTGCCTTATCAAAAGTAGCTGACAGGCGGATGATCTAAAAAAATACTCCCAATATTGCAGTCACTTTTAAGGAGTACAGGTAGCCCACTCAGGACCAGCAAACACTCATTTAAAAAACACAGTGCTACCAGGATGCATTTTGTGCAAAAAAATAAAAGCACTTCAAACAACAGTAACCTGCGTTCTGTTATTCCTATGCGTTCGCAGTACATTTGTACAATAAATGGTCATTCATAATACATTTTTACCACAAATAGTGCGTAAGTACATGCATTGGCTTAATGGCGTCCTTTATATGAATTACACCGAAGTGATTTAAATTTACCACTCACTTTCCCCTCACCTTTGGACATATCGACATCACCTCGTGCAGCCGGATTTCCACATGATTTTTCTATGTTTTTCCATTTGAATGGTAAGCCACATAAATAGCTTTGCCTGTCAATTCTAATGACCATCCTGTCATCATTAATCAAACTAATGGAGTGGAAACGTTCATGCTCCCCTTTTTCAGCAGACTATGGCGGTCATTCTGACCGCCACGCGGTTACCGCCATATGGCCGCTCTGCGGTCAAAAGACCGCCGCGGCCATTCTGGCTTTCCCGCTGGGCCGGCGGGCGACCGCCAAAAGAGCGCCCGCTGGCCCAGCGGGAAAGGCCCTGCAACAAGGAAGCCGGCTCCGAATGGAGCCGGCGGAGTTGCAGGGGTGCGACGGGTGCAGTTGCACCAGTCGCGATTTTCACTGTCTGCAAAATCTTTATGGAGCCATGTTAGGGGGCCCCTGCACTGCCCATGCCAGTGGCATGGGCAGTGTAGGGGCCCCCAGGGGCCCCACGACACCCGTTCCCGCCATCCTGTTCCTGGCGGTAAAAACCGCCAGAAACAGGATGGCGGTAAGGGGGTCGGAATCTCCATGGCGGTGCTGCTTGCAGCGCCGCCATGGAGATTCAGCCCATGCAGTGGAAATCCGGCGGGAAACCGCCGGATCCCCTTTTCTGACCGCGGCGGTATGGGCTGGGAAGCACCGCCAGCCTGTTGGCGGTGCTTCCGTGGTCGCCAGGGTCGGAATGACCCCCTATGTGTTATGACTCTGTATTCCTATATCTATTTCATAAACATAAACTATTGTGTTCTGGAGGAATCCTAATAGTTGCCACGTGCTTTCCACACACTGTTGTCTCTTGTTGTTTATGTGTACAGAGCAACATCATCCCTGACCAGGGCTCTGATATCAGGTGGCTACATCAAGAGTCAAACTATAAGAAATCAGTACCCTCCCTGTTGAGGTATCACTCTATTGTATCAGTCTATTGTAGAACCTGTTGAATGAGTGACAGCAGTGCCAGAGACAATAAACTTGCACTAGAGACAAGAAGATGACAAGGAATTGATAAGCAAGGGTTGGCCAATCTCCACCAGCACCCAACGGCTGCCAGGGGCCAACCCTTCAAGGACCCCATCACACCTTTTCTTGTTATTTATTTATTTTTGAGGTACAGCAGGACCTGTGGCACAGTTGTTGTTTTTTTAATTTTGGCCTGGGTGTCCTCCAGGAAGCACCCCGAAATTGCAAGAGTTTAAGATAACTCTACCATGCCTCATTATTTGTTGTTTTGTAAACCCTCAGGGCACATGGGACTAGTCTCTGAATACTGTAATGGCAGCCGCAAACTTTTTGTTCATGTTGATGCCAGCTAATCAGATCACTTGGTCCCGCAGGCTAGGCCAAAATGACCATCGGGGGAAAAACCCTCTCGGCCAATGAGATTGCTCTGTTATTTTAATATACGATACCACAGAGAATCCAGCAGCAGTCCTGTGGGTCCAAATGTGCAGATATCACTATAAATTAAACACGGATTTCTTGAAAATGGCTGAATGGATTTAAATCACATAATGAAAAACAGGGTTTCAGAGTACAGTTCTAACTTTCTGTCAAATTTAGTGTTACTCTGCTGCGCCATATATATATATATATATATATATATATATATATATATATATATATATATATGTATATTGGACCTGCGGGCAACCCCTATAATCACCCAACCCCTTGCCACACACCACCTGCCTGGCACTACCTAAAACAAAAATTGTTCGGAGCCCACACAGACCCCCCTGGGCCCTGGGAACCATCCCTGGGGCTAGCTAATAAAAAATGTCTTTTGGGGGGCACCCAGACTCACCCTGGGCCCCATCTTCCTGGGTCTACCTAATAATACAAATTGTTGGGGGGCCACACAGACCACCACCCGGACCCTGGGGACCATCACCACTCTGGGGCTACCTAAAACATAATTGCTGGGAGGCCATGCAGGCCAGGGACCACCAAATCCCCTTGGCTGCATTTAATAACTATATGGGGGGCCACACAGACCCCCGGCCCCAGACCACCACTTCTCCGAGCCTACCTAAAAACAATGGTTTGGGGGCCACATGGGCCTCCCGGGTCCCGATGTCCAACCGTATTAAAAATAGTTAGGGGGCTGCGCTGACCGCCATCACCCACCAGGCCATGGGGACCACCGCTTCCCCGGAGCCATATATTTACTTTCAAATCAGAGGGCCCCCTAACTAGGCTGATTTCAGCTGGAGGGACCCCATCCCCTGGAGACCGGCCAAGTCCACCTGGGTGCCCAGCCCCACCCAGGGCACCCAGTATTCTTTGATGGGGAACGCTGGGGACCCTGAAGGCCTCCACAGTAATATCTGGCTCCCAGCCTCCTGTGGGAACCGAAATTGATCCAGCATGCAGGAAGCTGCTGAAAATGCAGCTCTCTATATGTGGGAACAATCTTTTAATCTCTTTCCCTGCCCACATGACAGTGGGTGGGGAAAGAGATAAAAACTCAGCTCCCAGCTAACGGAAGCAGTTTTAACGCTCCTGCTTGCTGGGAGCAGAGTCATGTTTGCTTTTGCTAGGCAGGAGCTGTCACAGCTCCTGCCAAACATAAGCAAACAGCTACCTCCCAAGGGTGGGCACCTCGGGAGGTAGCAGGAGATGGCCATTGGCGGTGGCGGACCCCAGGCCATGCCGATGTGCGGCTCCAGTAGGAGGGCCCCCTCCATTGATCTGCACTGGCTGGGCCTGGTGAGGTGGTGGCCCCCGAGGCTGTATATGGCCAAAGAGCGGGGCATTGGGGCCCTCCTCCTATATTTAAAACAATTATTGTCCCCAGAGAGGTGGTGGTCCCTAGGGCCTTGGGTTTCCACAAGGCCAACTCTACTCTTTTATAAAAAAGGCTCTGGGAAATGGTGGCCCCCAGCCTTGGCGGGGTCTGCAGCCCCCCCCCCATTTCATTTTAATATGTAGCCCAGGGGAGGTGGTGGTCCCCGGAGCCCAAGGGAGTCCATGCATCCCCTGCATAAATAAGAAATATAGCCCCAGGGAGGTGATGGTTCTCGAGGCCATAGGGGGGGTCCAAAGGGCCCCCCCATTCATTTGATTTTGTATCCCGGGGAGGTGGGGGTATCCAGGGGGCGTCCAGGTGGCCTTCACCACAAATTTATGGCATTTTGCCCTGTGGAGGTAGTGGTACCCCGGGCTTTTTAGAGCCCTAGGAGTGGGGCTCCGTGTGCCCCCTCCTCATTTTTAATAAGAAATGATGCCCCAGGGACTTGGCACACCCGAAGGCAATATTAAAAGCAGGAACAGGTGACCACGCTTGTTTTAGTTTTTTAAATCATAGTGAAACTCGCAAATATTCACAGATTTCGCCGTGATTTTTTTTTTAAATGCTTTTTTTCCATGGCAGGGTCCCAGGATCCCCTGGACCAAGACTAGGGGTTCAGGGTAGTCCTATCCTGCCCCGTTTTCATTTTTTTTAATCCTTTTTTTGGGGGGGACTCGGCTGAAGCCGAGTCCCAAAATGGCAGCTAACACTTCCTGATTAAAGTGTTGGCAGCAAATCAGATCTCTGCACAAGATGAGGAGCACTCGCAAAGGGTTTGCGCCTCCAGATCTGTAAATTTGGTTTTCTTTTAATATTTTAAAAACGACTGGACAGATTCACCGCAAATAAAAAAGGGAACTTTCTGGACCAAGAGCTACCTTTCTGCTTTAGTCGTGACTAAAATCCCCATGGGAACTAACATGGGAAAAACACTTTTTTGACCCCCCCACCTTTTTCTCGGGCCCCGCTAGATGGATCACTCCAAAACTTTCCATTCAACAAGACTCAACTTGACACTTTCTTAGGAAACTTTTGAGAAGATTTGTCAAATGGTGCCATAGATATAGGTGAGTGAAAAAATGCTTTTTCTATAGAAACTAGGTCCTAATTATAACTACCTACTGGCGACCGCCAGTAGGTAATATATATTTATATATATATATATATATATATATATATATATATATATATATATATATACAGGGAGTGCAGAATTATTAGGCAAATTAGTATTTTGACCACATCATCCTCTTTATGCATGTTGTCTTACTCCAAGCTGTAGAGGCTCGAAAGCCTACTACCAACTAAGCATATTAGGTGATGTGCATCTCTGTAATGAGAAGGGGTGTGGTCTAATGACATCAACACCCTATATCAGGTGTGCATAATTATTAGGCAACTTCCTTTCCTTTGGCAAAATGGGTCAAAAGAAGGACTTGACAGGCTCCGAAAAGTCAAAAATAGTGAGATATCTTGCAGAGGGATGCAGCACTCTTAAAATTGCAAAGCTTCTGAAGCGTGATCATCGAACAATCAAGCGTTTCATTCAAAATAGTCAACAGGGTCGCAAGAAGCGTGTGGAAAAACCAAGGCGCAAAATAACTGCCCATGAACTGAGAAAAGTCAAGCGTGCAGCTGCCACGATGCCACTTGCCACCAGTTTGGCCATATTTCAGAGCTGCAACATCACTGGAGTGCCCAAAAGCACAAGGTGTGCAATACTCAGAGACATGGCCAAGGTAAGAAAGGCTGAAAGACGACCACCACTGAACAAGACACACAAGCTGAAACGTCAAGACTGGGCCAATAAATATCTCAAGACTGATTTTTCAAAGGTTTTATGGACTGATGAAATGAGAGTGAGTCTTGATGGGCCAGATGGATGGGCCCGTGGCTGGATTGGTAAAGGGCAGAGAGCTCCAGTCCGACTCAGACGCCAGCAAGGTGGAGGTGGAGTACTGGTTTGGGCTGGTATCATCAAAGATGAGCTTGTGGGGCCTTTTCGGGTTGAGGATGGAGTCAAGCTCAACTCCCAGTCCTACTGCCAGTTCCTGGAAGACACCTTCTTCAAGCAGTGGTACAGGAAGAAGTCTGCATCCTTCAAGAAAAACATGATTTCATGCAGGACAATGCTCCATCACACGCGTCCAAGTACTCCACAGCGTGGCTGGCAAGAAAGGGTATAAAAGAAGGAAATCTAATGACATGGCCTCCTTGTTCACCTGATCTGAACCCCATTGAGAACCTGTGGTCCATCATCAAATGTGAGATTTACAAGGAGGGAAAACAGTACACCTCTCTGAACAGTGTCTGGGAGGCTGTGGTTGCTGCTGCACGCAATGTTGATGGTGAACAGATCAAAACACTGACAGAATCCATGGATGGCAGGCTTTGAGTGTCCTTGCAAAGAAAGGTGGCTATATTGGTCACTGATTTCTTTTTGTTTTGTTTTTGAATGTCAGAAATGTATATTTGTGAATGTTGAGATGTTATATTGGTTTCACTGGTAATAATAAATAATTGAAATGGGTATATATATTTTTTTTGTTAAGTTGCCTAATAATTATGCACAGTAATAGTCACCTGCACACACAGATATCCCCCTAACATAGCTAAAACTAAAAACAAACTAAAAACTACTTCCAAAAATATTCAGCTTTGATATTAATGAGTTTTTTGGGTTCATTGAGAACATGGTTGTTGTTCAATAATAAAATTAATCCTCAAAAATACAACTTGCCTAATAATTCTGCACTCCCTGTATATATATATATATATATATATACACATAAATATGTATATATATATTACCTACTGGTGGTTTCCAGTAGGTAGTTATAGCTAGGACCTAGTTTCAATCAGAAGAGAATTATTTGTTTTGCCAATAACTTTAGGGCCCCATGACGAATCTTCATGACATTTTCAAAACATATATTTTAGTGGGCTCCGCTGCTGTCTTGAAAGTTTCGGGGTGATCTGTCAAGCTGGGGCCGAGAAAAATAGGGTTCCCAAAACACATTTTCCCCATTGGGGCTTTGAACACAATTTCAGTCCAAACCGCTGGATGGAATCACACCAAATTTAGCAGATAGCTAGCTTTTGGTCCAGAAAGCATCCTTTTTGGAATTTGGTGTAAATCAATTCAGTAGTTTTATGAGATATTACAGTTTAAAATAATAGATATCTAGGGATGCAGATCTTCTGCGGATCCAACTGTCCGAAGGATGATATCTGATTGGCTGCAAACTCTTCAACAAGGAACTGTTGACAGACATTTTGGGACTCAGCATCAGTCGAGTCCCTCAAAAAAATATTTAAAAAAAAGAAAAGGGGCCAGGGTAAGGACTCCTGCAATTTTAAAAAGATTTTTTTTTTTAAGTGCAGTTTCCAGTATTCTTCCTTTCGTTTGCCCCCATATGGGCCAGGTCTCAGGGGCATTTGGGGATAAAAAGAAAAAGAGGGGAGTGCATGGGGTCCCCCTCCTAGGGCTTATTGTAGCCCTGGGGACCGCCACCTCCCCTGGGGCAAATCTCAATAAATAAATGAGGGGGGCCTGCATGGAACCCCCTTCAGCCCCGGGGACCACCACCTTCACAGGACACTTAATATATGTATGCAGGTGTGCCCGCTGGGCCCGTCCATGCCCTGTGGACCACAACCTCCTAGGGGCAAATAATAGTGAATTCACCCCGCCGCATGTTTAGCAGCTCCCTTTTTGCAACAGCAATGCTGGCTCCCTGAGGGAGGTGTGGAGCCTGCTGGGACCGCGGGGCCTTGAAGCTCTACCCGCTGTCACATTGCACACTAGGGCCCTCATTACAACTTCCAAGTTGTATACGCCGCACGGCCGCCAATACAGCCGCACTCCCGCGGTGGCCATTTCGAGATCCCCGCTGGGCCGGCGGTTGGAAACCTAGTTTCCGCCCGCCGGCCCAGCGGGGATGTCGGCCGCAACACGGGAGCCGGCTCCAAATGGAGCCGGTGGTGTTGCGGCGGTGAGATGGGTGCAGTTGCAGACAGTGAAAAGCTCCATGGGGCCGTGGCAGGGGGCCCCGTGAGTCCCCTTTCCGCAAGCCTTTTCATGGCGGTTCATACCGCCATGAAAAGGCTGTCGGTAGGGTGACTCGTAATCCCCTGGGCAGCGCTGCAAGCAGCGCTGCCCTGGGGAATTACAACCACCGAGACCAAAGTGGCGGGAAACCGCCGGTCCCAGCGGTGCGACCGCGGTGCTTCCGCTGCGGTCGTAATTCCATGGGAAGCACCGCCAGCCTGTTGGCGGTGCTTCCGACGAAACAGCCCTGGCAATCTTTGACCGCCAGGGTTGTAATGAGGGCCTAGGTGCCCTGGGGGCCCCCTGGAGCATGGTCAGGCACCAGAAGATAAAGTCCCCGGGGCTGAAAGCTGCCCTGGGAGAGGGGCCACACAGCCCCTTCTCTACTGAATGAAGGCAGGGCCCCAGGGAATGGTGTCCCTTGGGTCAAAATTGGCCGGAAGATGGGGGCCACACGCCCCCTCCCCTACTGAATGAAGGCTGGGCCCCGGAGGATGGCATCCCCTTGGCTGAGATCGGCCTGGGGAGTGGGGCTGCACGCCCTCCTTCTCTATTAATTGTGTTTACTCAGTGTTTCCATATTGAAAAACTGTCTAAAATCTTTTGTGGAGGTGAATGCATCTCTGATCTATTAGAGTGCCATCTGTGTGTGACTGTGAGGAGTGGGTTCTTTCTTGTCCTCTCCTGGTTAGAGCAGAGTCCATGGTTCTACCCTTAAATTGCTACTGCTATGCAAATGTGCAATTACCTAAAAGCTGTGCCCGCTTAGCCCCGCACTGTCCACCTTAGCAGTATGATTATGTTTTGCCATCCTTTTGCTATGTTGATGGGAAGCTTAACAAAGGGCCACCAAGTGCGTTTCCCACCGAATTTGGTGGCACACTCTTGATGCAGAGGGAAATGAGGAAATCTCCACAAAACAAAGAAGCACTTACATCATACAGATAAGAGGAAGGACCCTGTTTGGTGGAGATTTTTATCTTTGTAGTCTTGTTGGCTAAAGGAGGAGTCATGTAATCACTGAATTCTAGAGAAAGACACAACAAGAACAATCATGTTGCTAAAATGCACACAAGGTCACTGGTGACATTTCCTTGTGCTCTATCACACAGCTGTAGTGTAGATTACATACTGGACATTTACCCAAGGAGGCAAAGAATTTCGCTTTGGTGGATATTTTGTGCTCACTCACAGACCCACTTAGACACCAATGCACCCACTCACAGACCCACTCAGACATTCACACAGCCTCTTACAGAATCTCTCAGACATTCATGCACCCACTCACAGACCTACTCAGGCTCATGCACCCACTCACAGACCCTCAAAGAAATACATGCACTCACTCACAGATGCACTCAGAGACTCATGTTTTCACTCACAGACCTTCTCAGTCACTAACACACCCACTCACAGACCCACTCAGGCACCCATGCAGAGACCCTATTCAGACCCTCACACACCTACTTACAGACCCACGAAGACACTAATTCGTCCACCCACAGACCCCCTCACACAATTATAGACACATCCACACAATCATGAACCCTACTCAGAGATCGACTCAGTCATGCAACCCATCACAGACCTACTCAAAGAGTCAGGCATCCACTCAGACATCCACTCTGAGACTCATGCACCCCCTCACAGGCCCACTCAGAGACTTATGCATGCAGGGTTGGTTGTTTATAGAGGGTCAGATGCGGGGTCTGGCCACAGGCCAGCCCCGATGGCCAAAGCCCACCACACACACCCAAAGACCGTGCACGGCGGTGGTTGAATTAGTATATAGTAATTAAAATTACTTTATGTCAAAAAAGACGATAGAAATTCACTGAAAAAAAACAAAGGTTACAGGAGCATTATAGTTGGGAAATAGAATTTTTTTTAAACATAGAAATTCAATTGAAAAACCAAAGGTTACAGGGACGTTATAGTTAGGATCTGAATTTACTCACACAAAACCATAGAAATTCAGTTATAATTATTGTTAGCTCAAGTAACTATAACTCATGCCCTAAGGTAACTATAACTCACACCCTCGCCATTCACTGCTAACTACCCCACATATTACTTCACTCAAGACATCTTTGATAACCTCATTGATAATATCAATGTAACATTTGCAGTAAAATTATTGAGAATAAAACTGTGCATAGCGGAGGCGCGAGTTACAGTTACCTTAGGGCACGAGTCCCTGTAACCTTTGTTTTTTTCAGTGAATTTCGACGGCTCTCTTAACATGTAGTAAATTTCATGACTATGGCCCTCATTATGACACTGGCGGTAAATCCCGCTTACCGCCATGCTGACAGCTGCCAACATACCACCGTGGTGGCGGATATCCTTCCACCATATTATGACACACACACACCAATCTGACAGAATACAGCCACATACACAAATCCGCCAGACCAAAGGTCAGTGATAAAGTGGCGGTGTCAAAACCCATACTGTTACGCCAACAAAACAACCCCCATCACATTATGACCCACTAATCACCACGGCGGACATTCAACGGCGGTAAACCATTGGCGGTACGTACCGCCATGCTCAGAATGGACACCCACATACAAAACAACACTACATTGGCCAATATCAAAAACATACACCTGACACCCGTACACACACCACACCCACACCACTATAAAACACACACCCACATTACCCACAACCCCTTACGAACAACAATTGCCACCAGGAGACTGAGAAGCAGAGCACAGAGACAACTAGACAAATACACCACTTACACCCATACACCCCTCACGCACTCAACATCACACACCCCACCACATTACCCAACACACCCTCACCAACACACATCACACAACACCCATGGCACTACAAAGGCACCCCTGTTTCACTGAGGTGGAGGAAATTGTCAGGGTAGAGACACAGCTCTTTGGAGCACAGGTACAGCAGATTTCCATTGCAAGGAAGATGGATCTATGGTGGAAAATCGTGGGCAGGTTCAGCGCCGTGGGACAGCACTCAAGAACAAGGGACAACATCAGGAAGAGGTGGAACGACCTACGGGGGAAGGTACGTTCCACAGCAGCAAGACACCATCTCACCATACAGGGGACTGGCAGTGGACCCTCACCTCCTCCCCCACAGCTCACAGCATGGGAGGAGCAGCTACTGGCAATACTGCATCCTGAGGGACTCGCTGGAGTTGCCAAAGGTCGGGACACGGTTAAGTAAATATTTATTGCCTATCACCACCCCCAATACCTGCATACCATCTCACATCCACACCCTCACTCCCATCACTCCACTACATCCCACACACTGCACCAACACACCAACACATATCACTAAACCCAAAGCCAAGCCCTGCATGCCATACCAATGCATGGACACCCCTCCCAGCCCTGCATGGACACCCATCACTAAAGCATGCACAGCATAGGGAAACTAACAATCCCACAATACATCACCATACACAAGCAAAAGCTGGCAGGGCAACACCAACCATAGAGGGGAAGCCAGGGATGTACAAATGTCATGCACTTGAAACATAATACATCATTTATATCTCCACAGGTACCCCAGCCAATGTCAGTGGAGAGGAGGTGCCACCACTATCCAGGCCCACAACAGAAGAGGCCCCCAGTGATGACAGTAACTTCTGGATTTGGAGGACCTACCTGGCCCATCAGGGACCACTGGACAGCCCGTCACCCAAGCCCAGTCACAGACCACCTCAGAGCCTCCCCTATCAGGATACAACACCACAGCACCCACCCAGCGTACCCACACCTCTGTCCCCAGGACATGTCAATCAGCAGTGTGCCCACCTGTACAGGGACCCCAGGCCACACTCGCCCCCAAGACAATCAGGGACCTGGGGTCAGTGGCAGTGGGCACACCGTTCAGGGGACAGGGGCACAGGCCAACAGGGAAACTGGGAGGAATGCTGTGTGCCAGGGGGAGGACAGGAGCAGGGAACCGACTCTCCAGGAGGCACTCTCCGAGATCCTGGGAGCCTACCAACATTCCCAGATTACGATGGGCCAGATCCTTGACAACTTGCAGGAGAACAGGCGGCTGCAGGAGGGACAGTATCAGCGGATCAGGGAGGACTTGCAGGTCATTAACTTTACCCTGATCTCCATAGCAGGGGTGATGGCAGACATGGCCAACATCATGAGGGAGGCAACAGCACACCAGAGGGCCCCTACTACTAGCCAGTCAAATGAACAGCCCTCCACTTCTGCTGCCGCTAGTGGGCAGGAGGCCTCGCCCCAGGACCCACAGGCCAACAGCATCCCCCCCCCTGCAGAAGGTGAACCACCCCGCAAATGTTTCCTGTGACCCAGACAGAACACAGAGACACCTGCCAAGATTACCACCAGGAAATGAGACTCTCCTGATTGGCCCCCTTGTTTCCCACTCAGTCACCTTGTCCACCTTGAACTTCCATTGCTCCCCTTCCTATGGCCCCTTGGACACCGCACCTGTGCTACGAACAGACTGGGACAAATCCCTGGACTTTCCTCCATCATAACCCCATTCCATTGCACTTTCCCCTCTTTTTCTTACCACTACAATAAACACCCTTGGGTAAAACTCGACTACTAGTATTTCATGTATTGCAAATTTGTATTGATTGAAACAGCTATATCCATTGCAAATGAACTGTACATAGTGAGAGCATAGAATGAATGACCTGTTGCTGGCTGTAGTGATCACATCAGGACATTGTTGTCATATCACCAACATCTATAAAATGATAATCCATGGGTGACAGTAAGTAGAGGTATCAAGTGGGTAATGCCGGCATGCCACTGCCACACAGAATACAATAGTCTCACCTGTGTGTCATTGGAAGTACTGACGTATCACTGATGTTCTGTTGTCCACATCCTCATCCTCTCCTCCTCATCCTCACTGTCCTCAGGGTCCACTGTTGCCACAGGGGCGTCTTCAGTCTCCTCCTCCTGCAGAGAAGGTACATGCCGTCTGAGGGCCAGGTTGTGCAACATGCAGCATGCCACTACTATCTGGCAGACTTTGGAGGCACCTGAACCTGGCCTTCAGGAGGCCGAAGATCCTCTCAATGATCCTTCTGGTTTGCCCATGTGCCTCATTATAACATTCTTCAGCCCTTGTCCTTGCATTCCTCACAGGGGTCAGCAGCCACAATAGGTTTGGGTAGCCTGAGTCACCTACAAGTATTGAGGGTCAACATTTAGCCACCCACTATCCTATTTGGTTAACGCAGAGGCATACACTAACATACCCTGGGTGGGGACCAAGGCACACCTATAAGCCACACCCTGTGCCTCTGTAGTTGGGCCATCACATTTGGGATGCTGCTATTCCTCAGAATAAAGACATCATGCACCGACCCAGGATATTTAGCATTGACGTGGGAGATGTACTGGTCCGCCAGGCACACCATCTGCACATTCATGGAGTGGAAACTCTTACGATTCCTGTACACCTGTTCATTCTGCCGGGGGGGGGGAGAAACGCAATATGTGTTCCGTCAATTGCACCAATAATATTGGGTATTTATCCCATTGCATAGAATCCGGCCTTCACTGTGGCCAAAACTTCCATCTGGGGAAAAGCAATGTAGCTGCACATGTGTTTTACCAGGGCAGAAAACACTCTTGCCAGCACGATTGAGAACATTGGCTGTGGCATTCCTGCTGCCAAGCCCACTGTCACTTGGAAAGAACCAGTTGCCAGGAAATGGAGCACTGATAGAACCTGCACAAGAGGGGGGATCCCAGTCAGATGACGGATAGCTGAGAACAGGTCAGGCTCCAACTGGGCACACAGCTCTGTGATTGTGGCCCTGTCCAGTCTATAGGTGAGTATAATGTGCCTGTACTCCTGTGTAGCTAAGACCACCAGGGGTCTGTACATGTGGGTATGTCTCCATCTCCTAATCATCCGCAGCTGTAGGTTTCTAAGGGGAAGAAAAGTGAGTAGGCTGTCACAATTTCAACAACTATACCACAACAGCAGTCCACATTGTGCAATTATGCATTGAGACAGTGTAATTTACTAAGTATGTGCCTATTTATCCTGTGACGCAGCAATTATCAATAGGCCTGTTCACCCCCCTGAAATGGTGACCGCCTGTCCTGTGTGGAGGGACAGGTGGAAGTGAGGTAATTCCGCCGACATTGGGCGACGTAGCGGTAGGCAGTCGTGAACCGCCGTGCAATTCCTTATTGGATAATATTGGGCCCTATGGAGTACAGTGGCCAATGGGGATGTACGCCGGCGGTGACGGTGTAAACCATCACGAACATGACCGCCATTTTCTAAATCATTCCTCACTTGTTTTCCTAACCTTCCACAGGAGAAGACCTACACTGCATGTGCTGCTGTGACCTGTGTCTGGAACCTACCATGGCACGTGTGTGTGACCGGGGAAAGGGCCCCAGCCTTCACTTCGGAAGAGTTGGAACGACTGGTGGATGGGGTCCTACCCCAGTACGGACTGCTGTATGGGCCTCCAGACCAATAGGCATAGATGCATGGGGATGTGTGTGAAAGCATTGGGTGATGGGGGTTATCTGTTGGTGGTGTACATGTTGTGCGCTGGGCAATGTGTGTGCCAATGGTGATGGAAACAGGTATGGTGTGGGCAGCCTGCTTAGTTTAATGGTGTTTTCCTGTCTTTATTGCTTCTGCAGGTCAGCGCCCATCAAAAGAAGGGAATATGGCGTGCCATCACCAAGGAGGTGCAGACCCTGGGGTCAATGGCAGGCGGAGCACCCACTGTCAGAAACGGTTGGGAAGACCTGAGATGCTGGGCATGGAAGACCGCGGATGCCCAGCTGGGGATGGCCTCCCAACGAGGAAGGCGTGCCCGTCGGACCCTGACCCCCTGATTGCCTGCGTACTGGCAGTGGCCTACCCTGCGCTGGATGGGCGCTTGAGGGAATCACAGCAGCCACAAGGGGGTGATATCAGTGGGTATCATTAAGAATGTTGGCTGGTGGGGTGGTATCCGGGTGGTGGTTGTGTGTTAGTGGGTGCCCCTAGGGCCAGGCCAGACATTGCAGCATGGGTCCTCTGAAGGGTAATGTTTGCATGGCAAATACAGGTAACATAGCGTGTTAGTTGTCACTTCTAGGCAGGGGTGCGTGGGTCCCAGGTGTGCAGAAGTTGGCGGTGTGTGCTCCTCATCATGCCTTGGTGACTAGCCATATCACTGGTAGTGCAATGCATAGTACATAGGCCTGTTTCCTGTGTGTGAGGGTGCTGTGTACGCCAACAGTGGTGTTGGTGCAGTCATTGACCAGTGTATCCTTTGTCTCTCTCCCCCCCTTTCTTGTTTTGTCATCCTGTCCTTGTGTGCATTAGCATCATCTGGCGGAGGAGCAGGGGCACCAGCAACAGAGGGAGCTGCATCTCACATGACCCTGGTGGCAGAGTCCATCGATGCCGAGGGAACCAGTGGGACGGAGAGCGAGAGGAGCACCACGAAGGAGACAACACAGACTCTGATACCTCCTCCGATGGGAGCTCCCTGGTCGTGGCAGACACCTCTGTGACCACCTCAGCTGCAGGTACAGCCGCCACATATACCAGCAGCGCCCTCCAGTAGTTCCTCAGTGAGTTGCCTGTGCCCGCTCACCCAGGAGGGTGGGCATCTCCTTCGCCCCACGCACCTCAGGCACTGCCCAGGTCAGCCCTGCTGCCCTGAGTGAGGAGGCTATTAACCTCCTGAGATCCATCTCTGTAGGGCAGTCAACCATTGTGAATGCCATCCAGGGGCTAGCATCCCAGATGCAGCAATGCAATGCATTCCTGGAGGGCATTCATGGTGGATTGGCGGCCCAACAGAGATCGATTCAGGCTCCTGCCTCCTCTCTGATGGCAGCCATTGTCCTTGTTTCTACCGTCCCCCCTCCAACCACCACTTCCCAGTCCCATTCTCCTCAACCCCAACCCATCCCAGGCACACATACAGATGAGCATGCACACAAGGCAACACGCAAGAGTGGCACAGGCAAACACAAGCACCACACTTCATCCTGCAGGTACTCACACAAACACCATACAGTTGCAGACACGACAACATCCACTGCCTCCACTCTCTCCCCCTCCTCCTCCACCTCCCTCACAGCCACGTCCACATTTACACCTGCATGCACTACATCAACTTCCACTACCAGCATCACCACACCAAGCAGAACACATACCTCAACCTCACTGGCAGACACCACAACAGCCATGCACCCGTCCCCTGTGTCCTCTCCCGCCCTGTCTGTCCCCCCCTCCTAAAGGACACGAACGCAAGCACTCAGACACCCAACAGCCATCCACCTCACATCAGCATACAGCCCATGCACCTGCACCCACATCCAGCAGACATACACCTCCAACAACCACTCCCTCATCCTCCACTCCCATTACTCCTCCCTCCTCCCGCCCCAACGTCCCTAAAAAGCTTTTCCTTTCCCATATTGACCTCTTCCCTACCCCTCACCCCCCGTCCTGCATGTATGGGCAGGGTACCAAGGACACAGCCCAGCACCTCAGCCAAACAGTCCACAGGGGCAGTGGTAGCACCACCTACTAGTGGTGGTAAGGATACCAGACCTACAACACAGAAGGGGAAGAAGCCAGCACCACCAGGGAAGAAAGGGAAGAGTGCTGCATCAGCTGTGAAGAAGAGGAAGGGGCCTGCACCAGCTGTGAAGAAGGGGACGGAGCCTGCACCAGCTGTGAAGAAGGGGAAGGAGCCTGAGCCATCTGTGAAGAAGGGGAAGGAGCCTGCGCCACCAGGCAGAGAGGGGATGAGCCCATCCACCTTTGCCAGGAAGGGTAAGGGATCCACGACCCATGGACAGGAGGAGACGAGGCACTCTACGCCAGCGGAAGCTGTCAGGCTAACACCGCCAACACCACCAGCTGTCACGGGCCCCCACCGCCAGCTTTGGAAGTGTAGCTATCAGGGAGTGCAGGGGCTGGCCAGGAGGCTCCACCAACCACCACCACAATGCAGCCACCATGAGTGCAGGAGCTGCCCAGGAAACTCTTCCAACCACCTCCACAATGCAGCCAACAGTGAGTGCAGGAGCTGCCCAGGAGACTCTTCCAACCACCTCCATAATGCAGCCATCAGTGAGTGCAGGGGCTGCCCAGGAGACTCCTCCAACCACCACCACAGTGCAGCCGTCACCACCGGCGGACGCCATGTAGGCCACCCTCCAGGGGCTACTGTGCGGGCTGCCCCCTCCAGAACCAGTGGGCAAGTCACCAACTCCAGAGACTGTGGCCTTGCACTCCCCAGGACAAAGCAATAGGCATGTTGCTCCTTCCAGAACTAGTGGGCAAGTCACCCACTCCAGAGACTATGGCCTTGCACTCCCCAAGACAAAGCAATGGGCATGTTGCCCCCTCCAGAACCAGTGGGCAAGTCACCCACTCCAGAGACTGTGGCCTTGCACTCCCCAGGACAAAGCGATGGGCATGTTGCCCCATCCAGAGCCAGTGGGGACGTTCCCGTATTCGGCTGAGGTGCCCCCCCACCCCCCTGAGGTGCCTTCCCACTTGCAAAATGATGCCCCTGCACTGTTCTCTCCAGCTGTGTCAGGAAACATGTTGGGCCTTGGACTGTGCCCTGTGCCCTTGTGTGCCCTCATGACTTTGGAATGGGCATTGGCCCTTCATGGACATTTGTATATATCTGGTTCATGTGGTGGATTTTGCTACACTAATACATTGTCGTCACTCTAGCATTGTGGTCTGAGTTTTATTATGCCGTGTGTTTTGTGTGATTGGTTTACGTGTGCAGCTGGTGTATGGTGTGAATGTGTCTGATGTGTGTCGTGCGTGTGTGTGTCAACTCACTGTTGTCATCTTTGTTGGCGTTGGTGTTCCAGGTGGAGCATAACTTAGAAGATCATCTGGAAAACTTGCAGTTTGGATTCCATGGCGGAGTGGTTCTTTCCTGTGTCTCCAATGGTGACTCCTTTCAGTTCTGAGCTCTGTTTCCGCCAAGCTTTTTTTGGCGTTGGTACCACCCCAGAAAAGGTGGCGGTTTGCAGTGTCATGATATGGTGGGTGGTACTTTGTCTCCCGCCTGGCTGTTGACGGCTACCGCCATGGTGAGTGTTGTTTCCTCCCTGGCAGTTGGTGCGGTACTTTGGCTGTCTATGGGAGTTATCACCGCCATGGTCATAATTTGGTGGTACTTACCGCCAGACTGTTAGTGGTATTACTGCCACTTTATCACTCACCGCCAGGGTCGTAATGAGGGCTTATAGGTTAATCCACACCGCCGCGCACGGCCTTCTGCCGTGCATGGCGGCAGTTGGCCACAGGGCCTGGCCTGCAGCCAGGCCTTCAGGCCATTTCCTATAAGCACCTAACCTTGGACTGTGCACGGCCTTTGCCCTTGTGCAGCAGGGGTTGCCCGCAGCCAGTCCCTGTGGCTAACACCCCTAACCACCCAACCCAACTCTGCACATGGTCCTTTGGCCATGTGCAGCGGGAGTTGGCCGCAGCCTATCTCTCTGGTTGTGAAAGTAGGTGTAAGAGGGTGTATCTGTGGGTGAGAGTGGCTGTGAGAGTCTCTGGGTGTGAGAATGCATGCATCGGCGTCTGAGAGGGTGCGCCAGTGTCTGCGCAGGACTGTAAGTGGGTGTGTGAGGGTCTGAGTGGGGTTTGAGTGGGTGCACAAGGGTCTGAGTGGGTCTGTGAGTGGGCGTGTGAGTGTCTGAGTGGGTCTGTAAGTGGGTGCATAAGGGTCTGAGTGGGTGTGTGAGTGGTAGAAAGAGATTAAAAGAGAGAGAGAGAAAGAGAGGGAGTGAGATAAAGAGTTTTTTAGGCTTTGATGGATGATATACTTAAAATGAGATATTTCTGGACAAATTGAAAAGAAAAATGTATGTGTCAATTAAAAAGAGTGAGATCACCTTTCAGTATGAGCCTTACACATTTGCAGTTGAAAAGAAATCAAATGAGAGAAATTATCACGGGTACACCTGGAGTTCCCCACCGAAACCAGAAGGACGGTCACCCAGGCCCTTGTCAGCAGCGGACTGGACTACGGCAACGCCCTCTACGCGGGAATCACAGCCAAACTCCAGAAAAGACTGCAATGTATTCAGAAGGCCTCCTCACACCTCATACCCGACATCCCACGCCGCAAACACATCTCAGCCCACATGAGAGACCTACATTGGCTCCCCGTCAACAAGAGGATCACCTTCAAGCTCCTCACCCACGCCTACAAAGCACTCCACAACGCCGGCCCAGCTGACCTCAACGAACGACTCACCTTCTACACCCCTAACCGTGAACTCTGCTCTGCCAACCTCGCCACCATTCCTCGCATCCACAGGACTACAGCCGGCGGCAGATCATTCTCCCACCTCACCGGCAAGACCTGGAACACCCTCCCTATCCACCTATGACAGACCTGGGATCTGCTGACCTTCAGGAGACGCCTCAAGACCTGGATGTTTGAGCAGTAGCATCCACCTCCCCCCCCCCCTTCAGCGCCTTGAGACCCTTGCGGGTGAGTAGCGTGCTTTATAAATGAATTGATTGATTTATTGATTGAGTTGAACCCTCAACTCTCAGTGTGAAGGTCTGTCACCTTCACCATTAGGCCATTTATTTTTTTCCCATTTGTATCCCTTTACAGGCTATCTGAGACCGCGGGTGAGCCTCAAGGCCTCCCCTGCGGTCCCATCTGATAGTTTTTCTTTTTTCATTTTTTTTCCCTTTTCGGCCTATCGGGGGCCATGGAGGGAGCCTCAAGGTCTCCCCACGGTCCCAGTCGGATCCCGTCTCCTGGATTAGCCAGTATTGCTCCAGCAAGCAAGGAGCTGCTTTAATACCATCTCTGTGCCTTCTGGAACAATTATTTTATCTGTTTCCCTACACTCATATCTGCGTGAAGGGAAGACAGATGAAAACTCTGCTTTCTGGCTGCCGGAGCTGTTTGTCCGATCCTGCTGTCGGAAACCAGAGTTATGTTTGCATTTGCTTTGTGGGAACGGTCAGCTCCCACCAACAAAAGCAATCAGCTATGTCCTAGGGGTGGGCACCCCAGGACATAACAGGAGCTGGCCCTGGGGGAAAGGCAGTACCCGGGGCCATCAGTGACTCCATGAGTAGGGTTGCGCCGCCCCCCTCCAACACAGTGGTGGTCCCTGGGCGTTAGGGTTCTAAAACGGACCCCCCTTTACATTTTTTCCTATTTGCCCAGGGGAGGTGGTTGTCCCTGGGGCTGTGGGATGGCCTTGCAGCCCTCCACACAATATTTGTTAAAAGCCCCGGGGAGGTGGTGGTCCCCAGACTGCTAGTGGGGTCGGGCAGTACCCCCGCATTAAATTATTCTTGTGCCCCAGAGAGGTGGTGGTCCGCAGGGCTGCGGTGGAGCCGGGCTCCCCCCGCATTAGTTAAAATTACTGCCCTTGGGAGGTGACGGTCCCCGGGGCTGTTGGGGCCCCCCTGCACTGGAATAAATAATGCCCCCATGAAATGCCCCATGAAATAGTCCACCCAGGGACATCAGAATAACAAGGTATGGGAGACCTGCCTTTTAGCCCTAGGGGGTCCCTCTAGGACCCCATCACCAGAGCTAAGGGGTCAGAGTGTCATTACCCTGGCCCCTTTTCACTTTTTTATACTTTTTTAGGGGACTAAGCTCAAACCCCGTCCCAAAATGGGTGCCAACACTTCCTAGTTGAAGTGTCAGCAGCCAATCAGAGCTGTGCATTTCTCTG
The DNA here is from genome assembly GCF_031143425.1 of Pleurodeles waltl. NCBI lineage: Eukaryota > Metazoa > Chordata > Amphibia > Caudata > Salamandridae > Pleurodeles > Pleurodeles waltl. Next base: position 1,575,100,507 of record NC_090445.1, on the reverse strand, counting down.
CATGAGCTCGTCATTATGCGCATAGTCATCGCGGTCAGATATATACAAATTTAAATTTCCTTTAATAACTCCAAAACTACTAAATGGATTTACACCAAATAAACAAAAGCGCAATCTGCATGCCGAAAGCTAGCTTTCTGCCATATTTGGTGTAATTCCATTCAGCAGTTCGGGCGTTCGGGCTGCAGAAATTCCATCCAGCAGTTCGGGCTGCAGTCGTGTCTAAAGGTCCTATGGGAATTAACATGGGAAATGTAATTTTTTTGACACCCCCTTTTTCTTTTTTCCTCGGACCCCACTTAAAGAATCACCCCCAAACTTTCAGCGCGCAACAAGAATCACCAGCACACTTTTTTGGAAAATGTTGTGAAGATTCGTCAAACGGTGCCCAAGATATAGGCAAGTCATATGCATATATTTTTATATATATTTCCGACTGGTGGTCACAACTTTGACGAATCTTGACAACATTTTCCAAAAAAGTGCCCACCTGTGTCCTGTTGTGCATGGAAACTTTTGGTGTGATTCGTCAACGGGCGGCAGAGAAAAGGGGGTGAGGGTAAAAAAAGTATGCTCCCAATGTTAATTCCCATACAGAATTTAGACACGACTACAGCCTGAATCGCTGAATAAAATTTCACCATATTTGTCAGAAAGCTAGATATTTGTCCAGAAAGATCTAATTTTGTGATATGGTGCACATCTGTTCAGTAGTTGTTGAAATATTAAAGGAAAAAGAAATATAGGGCCTAATTTAGAGTTTGGCATAGTGGTTACTCTGTCATAAACGTGACGGCTATCCCATCTGCCATATTATAAACTCCATAGGCAATACTGGAATCGTAATATGGCGGATGGCATCTCCGTTACATTTATGACTGAGTAACCCCTTCCGCCAAACTCTAAATCAGGCCCTTAGTTATCTAGGGACTCGGAGGGTCCGCAGATCTGACAGATCTCATGGTGGAAGCTGAATGGCTGCCAACACTTCAACCAGAAAGTGTTGGCAGCCATTTTGGAATTCAAACTCAGCTGAGTCCCAAAATAAAAGTGAAAAAAAGAGAATGGGACATGGTAGGAATAACTTGACCCCCTAGTCCTGGTGTTGGGGTGACTCAGGCACCCTGCCAGTGTCAAAGAGCAATTTTGTTTTAGTTTTTGCCATAATTTAATGGAGGATCTGTGGATTTCAATGGAGGGACCCGGGGGTCACTCTAGCAGTGCAGGCAGGCACGGGGGCTTCTCGGGACAGCCACCACCTGGGCAAAGCAGAGGGTTACCTGGGGGTCACTCCTGCGTCGAAGTTTGGTTCCTTCAGGTCCTGGGGGGTGCAGGTGCAGTGTTGGTTCCAGGCGTCGGGTCCCTTGTTACAGGCAGTTGCGGTCAAGGGGAGCCTCTGGATTTTCTCTGCAGGCGTCGCTCTGTGGGCCTTAGGGGGGGTCGTCTCTGGTTACTCACAGGCTTGCAGTCGCTAGGGAGTCCTCCCTGAGGTATGGGTTTTCTGCAGGTCGAGCCGGGGGCGTCGGGTGCAGAGTGTAGAGTCTCATGATTCAGGCGGAAAATGTGAAGTCCTTGGAAGTTGCTTCTTTGTTGAAAAGAAGTAGCTGGTTTTCAACAGGGCCGCTGTACACGGGAGTTTCTTGGTCCTGTAGTCCAGGGCAGTCCTCTTAGGCTTCAGAGGTCGCTGGTCCCTGTTGGATGTGTCGCTGGAGCAGGTTTTCGAAGTTGGAGACAGGCCGGTAGGGCGGGGCCAAATCAGTTGTCGTCTTCCTCCTTCTCTGCAGGCTTGTAGGTCAGCAGTCCTTCTTGTTTCTTCAGGTTGCAGGAATCTAGTTTCCTAGGTTCTGGGGTGCCACCTAAATACTGAATTTAGGGGTGTGTTTAGGTCTGGGAGGGCAATAGCCAATGGTTACTGTCCTTTGTGCCTCCTCCCTGAGGGGGACACATCCCTAATCCTATTGGGGCAGTCCTCCAAAATCAAGATGGAGGAATTCTAAAGGCAGGGGTTACCTCAGCTCAGGACACCTTAGGGGCTGTCCTGACTGGTGGGTGACTCCTCTTTGTTTTTCTCATTATCTTCCCTGGACTTGCCGCCAAAAGTGGGGCCTGTGTCCAGGGGGCGGGCATCTCCACTAGCTGAAGTGCCCTGTGGCATTGTAACACGAAGCTTGACCCTTTGAGGCTCACTGCTAGGTGTTACAGTTCCTGCAGAGGGGAGGTGTTAAGCATCTCCACCCAGTGCAGGCTTTGTTTCTGGCCTCAGAGAGCACAAAGACTCTCACCCCAGGGGGTCAGAAACTCGTGTCTCAACAGCAGGCTGGCACAGACCAGTCAGTCCTGCACCAAAGGATTGAGTAAAATACAAGGTCTCCAAGATGTCCTCTGTGTGCATTTTTTAATAAATCCAACACTGGCATCAGTGTGGGTTTATTATTCTGAGAAGTTTGATACCACACTTACCAGTTTTAAGTGTAGCCATTATGGAGCTGTGGAGTTCATTTTGACAAACTCCCAGACCATATACTTAATATGGCCACGCTGTACTTACAATGTCTAAGAATATACATAGACACTGTAGGGGCATATTGCTCATGCAGCTATGCCCTCACCTGTGGTATAGTGCACCCTGCCTTAGGGCTTGTAAGGCCTGCTAGAGGGGTGACTTACCTATGCCACAGGCAGTACTTTCTGGGCATGGCATCCTGAGGGGGATGCCATGTGGACTTTGCCTTTTTCTCTCCACCAACACACACAAACTACAATAGAAGTGTGCATCTGTTAGGTGAGGGGTCCCTTAGGGTGGCACAACATATGCTGCAGCCCTTAAGGACATTCCCTGGTCACAGGGCCCTTGGTACCACTGGTACCTTTTACAAGGGACTTATCTGTGTGCCAAGGGTGTGCCAATTGTGGAAACAATGGTACATTTTTTGTGAAAGAACACTGGTGCTGGGGCCTGGTTAGCAGGGTCCCAGCACACTTCTCAGTCAAGTCAGCATCAATTTCAGGCCAAAAGTGGGGGGTAACTGCAACAGGGAGCCATTTCCTTACACTCACCCCCATCTTCTGCCCCGGTATGTAGATCTATTGAAAGGTGGCAAAATGAGGGAGTTGCTAGTATTCAAACCTTACAAAAATATGAGCCCTGGCATAATCGGAGACGCTATCATTCAGAGTTCTTGTATAATGAGATTGCTGCCATAATATTTCACCACAATACATGGCACCAAGGGGACAAGTGGATTTTTTTGTTTACAGGGCAAGTGGATTATGAAGCAACGTGTCCCATGGACAAGCAAATATTTTATAAAATTCCACACCCGGATTCATCTCACACAATTGGCAGCCCGGTGCATTATGAGCCTATATGTTAGCCTTGGGTAAACTGAACATATTGTATTCTCCTTACTGAGATACAGCCTTCCAAATGAAAAGAACACTTTGACAACCCTTGCCTGACTGTGTGCCAAAATAATTTCTTCAAAACCTTCTAAAGAGGATCAAAATATCAGTTACTTCTGTATCGCACTCACCTGTGATAAGTCTATATAGAGCCATGGAAATGGCCTTATAAAAAAAATAGTCCAACGTTTTGATGTGTTGGTTCTCATTTGTAATTATGTTCTGTGTAAAGCTATTTGACCCATGCCCCCAATTGAAGTCTTGTCTGCATGCTAGAAAACTTCAGCATATATGAATGAATGACTAGGGCAAATGTTGGCACTAAACTGATTGAGGTCACTCTGGTCTACACAAGTCTTACCAGAAGCTGAAGCCAACAATTTGAATGGGTAGCCACATAAAAAGTCTAAGGGGAATACTGATAATCTAGTATGAGGTATTTGATCAGGCTTTCCATTCTCCTGAGCCTCTTGTAAATGTGAGAACTGCCAATATAATCTGCACACTTCTACACATCCGTCCTTTAAACTGTATGCTTGTCTAAATTTGCTACCCCACACCATGTGCTGTAATTTTAAAATCTTTTGCCAGGAGTTGATATTTAAGCACCCCATAAACTCTAAACTAAGATCACTAAACCTCTGTCTAAAACTGTGTTCTTGGTAGCCTTTTGTGAACCGAACGGAAGGTACTGTTGTAGGAGGCTGGCCTGGCTTGTAGTGGGTAGCCTAGGTACTTACACCTTATACCTTATATATTTACCCATGGTTTTAATAATGTAGTGTATGTACATATATGTGTGTATTCATGTGTGTTTGTAGGTGTGTGTGTGTGTGTATGTATATATATGTATATATGTATGTATTTGTATATGTTTCTGTGCTTGGCATGTTTGTGGGTCATTGCATGGCTCCTGGGTGGGTTGTTATACTAGATATCTATGAATCCCTACTCTCATCTTATCACACTTATCTATCCATCATCATATGTCATGTCTCTATCAAACTATCCTCCATTCCCACTCTGACTCATCCCAAACCCTTTCTACTACTTTCATCTCCTAAATAACCCTGCCTAAGCTCTTCCCTCCGCTTCCACATCTAACTCACCAAACCTCACTCTATTACCATAACCTCCCACACAAACCTACAAAATTCTCCCTCATTTATCTCACCCTGCTACTATGCTCTCCCTAACCCTTCCACAGACTCTTCCCTCCTCCATCCCCCTTTACTTATCCCAAGCCTTTGGGTTGAGTAAATGAGGGATATACTCCCAATTAACACTTCTGGATTTCTTTCCTCCTCCACCCCTCCATTACTCCAGTCAATCTAACTAACAAACTCTCATATCCGCGGCTCAAATTAACTCATAATAATACTAAAACTGTACTCATATTTCCTGATACTAATCCATCACTAATTCTTGTTGGGTTCCAGAGTAGCGTGCTACTCACCGAAAAGCGCTTCGATGCCTCGTCAGGGGTACTAAGCGCTATATAAATACTATTACAATACAATACAATTACAATCTCGATTTTTTTTTCTCAACAAAACAAGCACAGTTTTCTGCGCTTGTTTAAACCTTGGTCCCTGGGTGGGCCATGTCCCGGGGCCAAATTGTAATAAATATATTGAGGAGGGGGTGCACACGTCCCCCCCGCCCCTCCTCATGGCGATTTTGGCCCCGGGGACCTCCATCTCCCTTGTGGGTAGGCCAATGTACAATAAGTGGGAGGCGACCTTGCGGCCCCCTTTAAAGGCCGTTTACGGCCCAGGGGACTGACACCTCCCTGGGCACGGCCATTCTTTTACGGGGAGGGGACAACATGGACTTCCCCTCCTGGGCCCTTTTCCAACCCAGGGACCACCACCTCCCCAGGGCCAGGAGGTTCTTTGCATTGCGGAGGGGGTCTTTTTCGGCCCCGGGACCCACCACCAGGCAGGCAGATGATAAGAAGCAGGAAGGGGACCACCCAGCCCTCCTCCTGGGCTGTTTTTAGTTCTGAGGACCACCATCTCCAGGGGGTCAGTCTCTACAAGTATAAATGAAGGGGACTGCAGGGCCCACCTTCTAGAGCCATTAATGGCCCAGGGGACTGCCATCCCCCAGGGCTGGCTCCCTATGTCCCGAGGTGTCCAGCCTCAGGACATAGTTGTTTCCTTTCGCTTGGTGGGAGCTTTCACAGCTCCCACCAATCAAAAGCAAACAGTAAGTCCACTCTCAGTGGGCGGGAACAGGAGGCAGGGAGCCAACAGGGGCCATGGGGGCATTAACCCTCCTCCTGCACCCCCCAACACCGCACACTGGGTGCCCTTGGTGGGGCCAGGGCACCCAGGATGAAGTGGCCGGGTCCCAGAGATGGGGTCCTGTGGCTGAAATCGTCCCTGAGAGAGGGCTGCCTGGGTCCCCTCCTCTTTTACTAATTGACTGGGTCCCGAAGGGATAGGGTTCCTGGGGCCTGAATTTGCCCGGGAAGGGGATCTGCATGGCCTCCTCCTCATTTATTAATTGGCCGGGCCCTGGGGGTTAGGGTCCCAGGACAAAAATTGGCGCAGGGAGTGGGGGCCATGTGGTCCCCTCTGTCTTGGACTAATTGGCTGGGTCCCAGGGGATGGAATCCCCGGGGCCAAAACGGGACTAGGGAAGGGGGCCATGCGGCCCTCCTCCTCAATTACTAATTTGCTGGGTCCCGGGGATGGAGTCCCTGGGGCTCAAATTGGCCTGGGGAGGGGAGCCACGTGGCCCCACTCCCTTTGGACTAATTGGCAGGGCCCCGAGCAGTGGCGTCCCCGGGGCCAAAATCAGCCCAGGGATGGGGGCCATGCATCCCCCCTCTCGTTTTACTAATTGGGTGGGCTCTGGGGGATGGGATCCCCCAGGGCTGTAATTGGTCTGGGGAGGGAGGCTGCAATCCCCCCTCCCGGACTGCCTGCTTATGGGGGCTACGGCCAGGCCCTGCAGATGACCTCACACAGCCAAAGGGCATGCAAGGTAGGGGGCTGGGTGCCTGCCAGTGTGAAAGTGTGGTAACCCAGGTCAAACAGGATTAATTTAGAAGCCATCCCAGAGTCATTTGATGATCATCCAACTACCTTAGAAGTCATGTTCTCATCATCCGGTGTCATCAAGCTCTTGGAGTCATCAGCAAAGCTTAGAAACTTGTGCCTGATGACTTGAGGATGATTTAAAAATGACTACCTGATTACTTCACAAATTGAGATTATTCCTGATGACTTCAGGATGGGTATCTGATTACATCACAAGAAGAGATTGCTCCTGATGACTGCAGGATGGTTAGTGTTTACTGCATTAACACTGTCTTGCCACGCTATCCCTCAAATACTAAAGGAGGGTAGTCAATATTCAGTTTAACATCTAACAGTAAATTGGCCCAAGAGCACACGAGGTAAAATATTTCATGTGTTACACTTCGAGTGCAGTAACACCCTGCTTGCCCTGGGGTACCTGAACTGTGTTTCACACCAACTTTGCTTTTTAAACAAAAGTAAAAGCTCACTTTTGAGTTTCTACAGTAATTACAGTGTTACTTTCAGTGTGCCTACCTTGCAATTTCATGCCTGTAGGTGCATTTAAACTAGCGCTATAATTCAGAGGTGTAACTAATACCTAAAACAAAGAATGTTATTTTATTACCGACCTCAGAAGGATTAAAGGGTGAGTCATTTATTCTGGAATTAAAACCTGCAGGCTGCCTGTTAGTACAAGATGTCTTCAGCAGGCACATTAACCCACTGAACTAGCATACATTTTTCTAAACATGCACACTCTCTCTCTGTCTTTATATATATATATATATATATATATACATATATATATATATTGATATAGATACATATATATTCATTCAGATATATATGTATATATTGCTTTTAAAACTTTTCAGAAGGTGTATAATTTTAGTTTAATTAGCATTTCTGCTCCATATGAACCACAGATTTTATATATGCCCATTGCTTTTTTATTGGCCTCAGAAGGATTAAGGACGGCCTAAGTTTTTCTGAAATTTAAATATACTTATTATCAGCCTCAGAAGGATTATCGACTAGGTCTGTTTTCTGGAATTTGAATATATATTTAAAGTCTGGAAAAATGACTCAGTCCTTAATTTTTCTGAGGTTGATAAAATAGAAATGTGTATTTATAAAAAAAAGTGTGGTTCCTGTGAAACAGAAAGGGTAAGCATTCTGATCAATGTTGTAAACCTTTTGAAAGTCTTGATAGCAAAATGTGTGACATTTAATCAATATTGTTGTTATAACTATCAGTGACACATCAGTACATATTATAATCAAATCCTCATTCTTTGTAGTTTTATATAGCTCTAAGTCGACCCAAAGATATTGGAGTGCTTTACTTGAGCACCAATTAAATTACACAAAGACACATTCATTTGTTTGTTAAGAGAGATTAAGTGATGGGCTCATAATCACAGGATGTTGAGCGAAACTGAGACTCAAACCTGGTCCCCGATTTCCAAAGTCGTCAGCACTGCCCATGACGCCACACATCCTCTCACTTGTGTAAATCAGGGGTTGAATGTCAGCGGCTAAGAATTATCTGCAGCCTTCAAATTTACTAGGTCACTATCTTAGAACACAGACAGCGTGAGAAGGTTACAGAGATGAATTACTTTAGCCCTCAGAACAACAAATGCAGCACTTTTGATGGCTTCAAATGCTTAAGCAGCTGCTCTCACCGGCGGTTATGCACAACATGAAGAGCACACAGACTTTTCTCTGACTTACTAGCAGCAGCTTTATAACATGCTGAACTCGGAGTACCCAGCTCTCGCTTGCACAGACAGTGCACACATGTTGTAAGACAAGTGGTTAATTTGTAAATAAAAACGTGCCGGTGCCCAAAGTTCTCAGCTGAAACATGCAGCTGCTGCATTTAAATGTGCGAGCACAGAATGTAATCCCAAAGCCATCTCGGGCCTCTTTAATCCAATTACAGCCACTCCCTGCCCCTTCAGATCACTCTTGCATCTTTCTGCTTTCACCCGTAGTAAGGCTTTTCCGTCTTTCTTTGCTCCATCTTTCCCATACGTGTCTTTTGCTCGCAGTAATTGCCTGATACAGAATAATAAGTGCCGGCCTTCAAAAATAAATCCCAGTGCCCCCCCCCCCAAAGCAACCACTAGCTCAAATTAAGCACTGGCTCTGTGTCTTTTGAATGTGCAGTGGGAGCATCATGAGGGGCCTGCCTGCACAAGCTAGCATTTTCACAACACTTACAGGAGAAAAGGTTTCTGTTTGAGCATGATTAGCGCATGATTTGGAGCGTGATTTGCAGCGGTAGTGCACAGAATGTGTGCTGAAATATATATTCAACAGCCATCTTTAGGATTTAGGCTGTGTTAGTATAGAGGGCCATTTTAATGGTTTGGGTTAAAAAGATGCGAGAGATTTTGACAGTTGAGCCTGCATACTGATCAATAAATCAGGAAAGATGACTGAGATTACCGAAGAAGCTGAAATGGGAGGGAAAATAGAAAATTATTTAAATAAGACACTAGGAAAACTTATGAGTTATACTTCTGATTCAATTGATAAAAAGTTAGATAAACTATGGCTAAATAGTAGGCAGAAGGTGATTGAAGATACATTTACTCCAGAAATAACAGTTAGTGAAGGCAATGGTATGCACATCAAACTGTGCATGGTCACGGGTAAGCATGATCGAGTTGAATGGGGACTATCCATCATTAAAAGTAAAACTATACCTCCTGACAAACCAATCAAATGGGGGTTGCTTTGTTTAGACTTTGGTATTCTTTTTTGTTTTACTGAACGTTTTTGAAAAGGCAGAAAAGCAACAAAACATACCTTGAATTGATTCCACGTTAGTTTCATCCCATTTAATGGAAAGTGAAATTTAAATGCGCAGATTGCGGACTACGCATCATCAGAACAGCTTTTTCTGCAGTTTTTATGCAGCGTGAGTTTGATCCAAAGGCATTAGACAGCTTTGCATGAGCACTAGATTATATTATGCAAAGCAATATTGATGCTTTTTTTGTTTTGTTTTTATTCATGGGAATATAAAGTGAATCAGAGGGTAGTGATCAGACACCAGGCAGTTCCAAAGTCGGAACCTCTGGTCAAGTAATTGTATGTTTATATAACGCTTAGGACGTATACAGTCTAAATTGAGAGGGTTGGCTTGTGTGTGAATTTGATTTCACCATTTACTTGCCTTGGAATGGGAGGCATTCCAAGGGGGAAAAAGCAAAAATAACATTGTTAGCTTAAAAATTAAGTCTCCAACTTGGAGGGAGAGCGTTAGTCTGTGTGCAACGTACGGTGATTTGTTAAAGCCTAACTACAACTCCCAGGATGCAGTTTGTTTTTAAATGCCACTGGAGAACTGTGGCCCCCATCTTATTATCAGGCAGTCCCTCTGTCAACACTATTACAACACTAAAACATATACCAAACATCAGCGTTGGATGATTTTCACTGTAGTAGAATTTTGCTCCTGTCTAGGAGAGCTTTTGCCTTCCATTCTTTGCTCCGTTCGGAACTGCATGGTTGTTTGCCTGTTTACAATACGTTTTCAATAAAGATTGTTGAAAACAATGGACAAGGGCAACCAACCTTGTAAAACCCCGCCCTCATTCAAGCCATTTTGGCCAATCGGGAAGGCGATTGCTGTGCTCAACCCAACAATCATGTTACTCGACCCCAACCCATGCAGCTCTTTCTTCCTCATGTTGCTGAAACCGAGGGAAATAATGCCGAGCCTTGGAGGAGCGTGTATGGAAACAAACAGAAGGAATTACATCACCAGTGTCTTTTTTCAAACTAAATGGGGGACTTTGCAGGGTGTTAAGCTGAGCGCAGCGTTCTGGCAGTAAGGGAAAGAGTGTAGTTATCAGGAAGAAATAGATGAATGAGGTGAGTGAGGAATCGGCCCTCCCCATCTCCCAAAGGTGAGCTGTTGACTAGTTTGGTATTTAAAAAAAAAAGAAATCGGGAGAGAGGGATGCCTCGATCCTCATAATGGGCTTTTTCATTGTGCCTCCTTTCTCTTCTATCAGTCCTTTCATTTCTGCCGCGTATTCTACTGCAGCTTCGTTTCTTCCTGCCCACATCTAGCATCTACGCTCTGTTCCTTACCTGTGCACTTTTCACGCTGTAAGGTCTGTCCTTGCATGTGCTGTCTACATTACTTTCACTTTCTTCTCTGTTTTCACACATTTCTTCGGCTTTTTGCTCTGCCAGCTGCTCTCTGCTTATTACTAAAACATTTACATCTGATCTCGACCCTCCGCATTAACTCTCTGCTTGATTTTCGCACCCTGCACAGATGCTCTCTTGCTCGATCTGCTCTCGCCATTACACCTGCTCTCCACTATCACATTTGCTTTACAAACTGTGTTGTCCACCCTATATAAGAATTAGCCACTCACCACTGCATTCTCAACCCTCCACATCTCTTCTCCCTGCACGCTCTACAACCTGAACATCCATTTACCACTTTTGTAAGTGCACGCTCTACCCCCCAAATTGGCTATCTACTTTCCACATGCACTTTCTACATGCATTCTCTCCACCGTCCACGTGCCCTCTTTACATTTACTCCTCACAATTTACATCCATTTTCATCCCTGTACATTACTATTCACCCCAGACATCTTCTTTACACTTCACGTTTACATCCTCCAATTATAGTCTACAGCCTGTTCATCCACACATTAGTCTGTACATTTTCTCGCAATTTTCCATTTGCTGCTGTCACCCTGCAATCCTTTCCATGCTATACATCCGTTCCCAACCATACAAATGCATTCTCCTCTCCCCCACTACGCCCTACACCACCCAGACTCTCTCCGCCCTCCACCTTCCACCTACTCTCTCTCCGCCTTCCACCTTCCACTCACTCTCTACCCTCCACCCACTCTCCACCCTCCACCCACTCTACAATGTACTGCAACTTTCCACATGTGCTCTACACATTGCACATGTAATATCCATCCTGTATCTCCGCTCTCTACTCTATGTGCTCCACACCCACTCCAAACCCATGTGTAATACCATTCACTACATCTACTGTGCAGCCACTACATCTACTTTCCACTATGAGCACCAGCACTCCATGACCCATATCCACCTACTAAAATATGCTCTGCATCCACTTTCCATTTATGTTCTCAAACTATACATTTGCCTTACCTCCTATCCATTCTCTTTCCATTGTCTGCACTCCATGTATCCTGCACATACACTACACACCACCAGCTACATGCACGATCCACCCATGCTGTCTACTCTTCAAACCCAATGTCTATGCTTTGTATTCACTCTCTACTTCTCTTCAACACAATACACACTCATTCTAAATCCTCTGCATCCATACTCCACGTTGCCCGCCACATCTACACTTTACCTCCGCTCTATTCTCTCTTCTTGAAACACATCTCTCAGTGGCCAGCTGCTTTCTGCCATCTATATTTGCCCTCATCATGGGGTTTCCACACTTTGCCTACCTTTCTGTTCTCCGCCCTCCATAGGTGCTCTTCAATTGACAGATTTGTCCTTCACATGTACTTGCCATCCAGTACTCTGCTTGCCACCCTTCACATTTGCCTCCCTACACTTCAGATCTGCTTCCCTGCCCTCCACATTTGCTTTTCACATTGCACATCACCTCTCTGCTCTCCACATTCACTATCCACACTGTGCATGCCCTCTCCAACCTCCACTTGGGGATTCAACTCCATACATTTGCTCTCCAACCTCAAGATACCCTGTACATCCACTCTCGATGGTCAACAGCCACTCTTATTATCTATTCTTCAGGCTACTGCACCACATCTACAATGCAGGCTCTACCCATTCTACTATTATGTATATCTGCACTTCATGGTCTCTATCCTCTCTGCATTCCACAACCACTCTCCAAGCCCCCTCACAGCACTGTATAGACACTTTAGACACTGGTCATCTGTTTCATCCTCTAAATGTGCTCTCCGCCTCTCTTTTTGTTCTCTGTACTCTGTCGTCACCCTCCATATGCAATCTTCAGGATCCAGGTGTGCACTCCACACTTCACATGCACTCTCTTCTGTGTATTCATTGTCTGTAAACCCTTCACATTTGTTCTTAACCCTTCACATCCAGTCAAAGCCCTCTGCATCCACTCATCAAGCCTCACCTACACTTTCCACCATATACATCTGCTCTCCATGTTCAGGTTCTACACTCTAAACTTTCACTGCATAACTCCCTTCTCACTGCAGTACATCTGATCGTTGCCCTTTATATTCTCTTGTACTACATGTGCTGACCATACTACATATGCAGCCTTGATCCTCTATATCTACTTTCCACACTGTATACCTTCTCTCCCCTCTGTACATTTATTCCCCACTGTGTACATTTGCTGGAAACACTCCACTGTCTACACTTGCTCCACACCCAGTGCATCTGGCCTCTACCCTGGACATTCGCTCTCCATTTTGTACATATGCTCTTCACACTAAATATGCACTCTTCTCATCTACTTTTAAACTATACTTTGACATGTCACATCTGATCTCCACCTTCCACCTGTGCTCCACATTCTGCACATCACTCTTCACTTTTGCCATTCAACCTATTCAGGTACTCTCAACCTCCACGTCTTCACCACCCTAATTTCACACTTTTGCCACACTCCACATGCTGTTTTCACTCTCCACATTCACTCTGGTCTAAATTCTTCCCTCCGTCCTTTCTCCACACTACCTCCCCACATCTGAGCAGGCTCTCTATTCTCTTTCTACAATACATCTTCACACCACACCCCACATTGCCTCTCAAGCATCCCCTCTCCAACAAGTACCTCCACAAATCTGCCCACCACTCTCAATCTTCAAACTTATTGTTCATCCTCGTGGTGAGTATTTCAACTGTCTTCCTCGATATCCATCCTGTACCTCAGCTCTTCGCGGTACACAACCAATGTAAGCTCTTTTTATCAGCTTTCCAACTCCTTCATATCCTCACCCTGCCTTGTACATTTGCTTTCCGCATGTGTCTTATCCATTCTCCACAAACTCTCTGCGCACTACATCAAATCTGTACTCTTTTTCTGTTGTTTCGGTCTGCCCCCTACCCTACTGATTGACTCTTAGCCCTTTTCATTCTCTCTCCAAGCACTTCATCGCTTCTGCATCAGGCATACTACTCTGCATAACATCCACTGCTAACCCTTTCCATCTCTGTCACATTTATATGCTCTCTCTCTCCACCCTCCGAAACCATCCTGCGGATCCATTATGACCCCCGACGTGAGCTCTCCATGTGTCAATGTCCACGGACTCTTCATCCCTGCTCACCTCCACAAGCACTCTCCATTCTTTTTCTTGAAACTATCTCTTGATGTTGAATCCAAAGCTGATCCACACACCACACTTCACACACCAAATAAATGCTGTTATATTCACATTTGCCCTCCACAGGCACATCTGCTCCCTGCCGTCCACATCCACTCTCTGTACTATACATGGACTTCCCACCTTCCATTTGCACTTACTACTCTATACATGTGGTCTCCACCCACTCGATGCATTCTTCATCCTTTCCATCCATTCTCCACTGTCCACATATCTTTTCTCCACACCATCTCGCCACATCTGCAGTGCAGGCTCTACCTACTCGATCTGCATCTCTCTCTGCGGATTTGAATTTTGCCTAATTCTGCGTAATTCCACAGAAATTTTGAGTAAGTGCACAGAAGCAAATTATGTGCATTTTGCACACCCCTAATTCAACTCGCTCTGTAACCTCCCCTTCAAGCCCCACAATTACTTCTCTACATCCAATCTGTCCTTTGTCCACACCACATTTGCTCTTAGTGGATTACATCCACACTCTGACCTTTACATCATCTGCCTACTCTTTTTATTCACTACCTGCATCTGTTGTCCACCTTAGATATCCACCCAAGCACTCCCAATTCACTATCAAAGTCCTACCTCACTTTCCACCAAGTACATCGACTCTCCATTTTCATGGTTTGCACTCATTCCTCTGTGCATACATTCTTTCTCAATGGACTACATCCACTCATTGCCCTCTAGATCCTTTGACCAAACTCTGTATGCCATTTACTTTGACTTCAACAAACAATTTCTGCCTGCTATATCCACTCTCCACCCTACACATTCGCTCCAACGTGGATGTCCACTGTCAACATGTGTTGTTCATGCTATATTTGCCATCTCCATCCTTCATTTTTACGCTCTGCACTTTACCTTCCCTGACCACTCTGTGTTCTCCACCCTCTACATGTGTTGTAAATACTCCACATGTGCTGTACATGCTCTCTCCACCCTGTACGGTCGCTCTTATTTCCACTCTCTGCATGTCCTCTCCATTTGGTTCATATGCTCTAATACAGTCACACCACTCTCCATGTTTCCTCCCAGCCAATACATGCCTCTCCATGCTAAACGAACACTCTCCACCCTAACATATGCTTGCCACCATCCAGATATTCTCTCCAAATACTTTACACATTTCTTGTGTTCCCTCCACCTTCTATGCTCCTCCTCCTTATTCTTTCTACCCAGTACTTCCCTCTTTAGCCTCCACATGCTCTTTCCACTGTGTGTATTCACAGTCTACCCAGTACATCCACTGTAAACAGTCCAAACCCTTCTTTCTGTATCTTTTCTCCACACCACCCCTCACCACCACATCATCAGTGTAAGCTCTACATCCTCTCTCCATCATGTCCATCCACGCTCAACAGCCTTCGTCTCCCATTTTTTGTACTTCCACTCTTATCTCTGCTTTTCACAATCCTGCACCTTACTGTAAACTTCTCGCCCACACTGAACGTTCATGTCAACCAGCTACCTCTGCACATCTGCCCTCCACTATTGATATCCACACTCGCTCTTCTGTCTGGACATGGGGACTCCAACATCCACAGGTGCTTTTCACCCTTTGCTTGCATGCTCCCCTCCACATACATTGTCCTCCTTCTAAATCAGCGCCTGACAGCTGTTCTTCTACTTACACAGCCCTTTGTATCAACTCTCCAGTTTCCATATTTTCATCTTGACCTGTATGTTTGCTTTTTCCACCCCTAAACTAGTCTCTACATCCACTCTACACCTTTGGCACAAGCTCTTCATATCTGCTGAACTTCCACTAACTCCATCTCTGTTCACCTCCAGACTACACAAGGACTCACATTTTTCCTTGAAACTGCTGTTTATGTGCTATTCAGATCTACTGCTCACACTACCTACACACCTTATCCATACTCTTCTGTGTAGCTCTATCCTGTTTCACTATCCACAACCACTTCTCAAGTCTAGTCTTCACATTTGATCTTAAAACACCACTTAACTATTTGCTATTCAATGCTTATTTGCACACACTCAACACCCATTACTCACATCTACTTCCCTCACTAGGCATCACTGAGCATATCTCCTGTTCTTACACACTCTAGATCATCATCCATACATTATAAAATCTACTTGCATGGCAAACCCTTTTTTAATCAAAGACTCTCAAATGAATATACAATTTATGTGTAGACATTTAGAACACTATACACTGCATTGCTCACTGGCATTTACTTACATAGCACTCACTAATTACTCATCACCCACAGTACTTACCCTCACCCACTTAATATACTGATTTACCAGTAGCCATCTTGGCCATAAGCTTGTCCTCACTCATCCAAGTGCAGCGCCACTGACACCAGTACTTACCAGACTACTAATACCACCACTTGACAATAGGTACTTTCCATCTGAGTGACTGGAATCATGCAATTCTGCAGCCAGGTTTTTTTCTTTTCCATAATTGATTTGCCACATAATCTTTGCCCAGACAGTATTACTATGTGAAAACATAACCAAATAATGAAGTAATACTAAAAAGTGACACACCATGCCACATAATTAGCCCTTTCTTGTTGTATAATTTGGTGCTCCCCTTCTGCATAATTCCAATGGCCCTGTTGGTCACCCTGCACTCATGGACCACCACTGGTGATACTTATTCATGGTTGTATGATGGAACAACGCAGGCATTTACCATGCCTGCCTTAACGCGTCCCGAACCAGGAATGTGTTTCTACAATGCATTCCTTTACCATGCAAGTCCTTTCAATGACTTGCGTTGGGGAAAGCTCTGGACTTTGGAATAGTATAATTTACTATTCCAACTCCAGTCTAAGCCACAGTAGGGAAAGTGTTGAACTTAAAGTCCAACCTCAGTCCAACAACACTTACCCTAAGGCAAGTCGTTGTAATGACTAATATCAGTTCACACCAGTCTCCTACACCCACTGATAAGACACTCACAACTCCTCAGTGACTCACATTCCTATTTTCCAGCCACTCAAATCCATTCCTCATTCTCACTACCATTTATTTTAACCTACTCACACTACTGATTCAGAAAACCATTTAGAAAACTTTTCACATATCTATACCATTGACCCATTTGAAAACAGTAACTTAAAAACCCACCCACTCGCAATTAGCCAGCCCCTCGTCCAAAGCCATTCAGTCATAACTGTCAATCTCTCCCAGTGAAAATATTACTCCCTCCTAAAATTCATGTCATGACATCCACCAACAATGCTTACCAAACCCTCTCACCTATAGCTCCTCAAAGTGCTCCCCTGCCACTGTCATTACCATTTACCTATATATTCTCAGACACTGCTAGCAAGAACTAAAAGAGGATATTGTTAATAGAAGTGTGCGAAATATGTGTAACTTTCTTTCCACACAATTACATTAAATCTCTGCACAATTCTGTGAAATTACACATAATTAAAGGAAATGCGAATGCAGCAATTAGCACTGTATTTTAGTGTTAAATGCACCCTTGCATCACTATTTTATGCGAGTACTTTTTGTGTTAAAATGGTGAGTAACAGCTGCTCTCATTCTGTCATTTCTGTGCATTTTTGGTACATTTTTACCACAAATGGCACATTCACATGTAAAAGATAGTGTAGTTATGCAGTGTGGCATCATTTAAAAGAAATTGCGTAAGAAGTTTAATTCAAAATTCCCAAAATTATGTTAATTACGCTAGGGTAATTAAAAAATTTTTTCAGGCCTAATGGTTGAGATAAGTGGGTGAAATGCATTGTGGTAGTTCTCCCTTGTCCTTAATACAGATTGTTGTAAGTGCAAAAAACATGCTTAGTCTGAAGTAAGTGAAATTCCAGGCATTCAACACAATTATTTCAATTTAGAGAAAAGTGTTATTACTCCATTAAGAATGTGGTAATACCATTTTACTTCAAAGAAACTGGTGCTATTTATGAAACTTTAAATTAGATGACATGTTTCCTTACAACACCTGTAATTCCCCGTTAAAAACATATTTTGAAGTAATTGCAATTAAAGGTTGCGGTGACAGAGTTAGTGGAAGTGCAGTAATACTACAACAGTAAGTCAGGCAGAGATATGAAATGCTGTAATTGAGGGGCTTTATTGTATTTACTTAAAGATATGGGGGGTCATTCTGACCTCGGCGGTAAAAGGCTCTTACCGCCGGTCAGAAGACCGCCATCATACGGCCGCGGTAAACCGCCACTGTCATTCTGACCCACAACTGCCAAATCGCCAAAAATCCGACATCCACTGAAGGCCGCCTCATCAGCGGTCAGCGATAAACTGGAGATGACCAAACCTCCACCGTCACGCCAACACAAACACGCCCATGCCATTACGACCCACGAATCCACGCGGCGGTCTTTCAACCGCGGTATCCCATTGGCGGTACACACCGCCGCGGTCAAAATACACACACATTTACAAAACACAACCACATTGGACAATTCGAAATACACACACCTGATACACATACATACACCACTCCCACACACCCATCACTATATAAAACACACACCCACAACACCCACAAACCCCCACAACTCGAAATTCAGAGACAAGGCGCAAAACACAGAGAGAGAGCACAGGGAACGCAAAGCACAACACACACAGGAACCCAACATCATCACCCACACCACATCTACGCACAAAACACCACACACCACCACACTCATCACCACAAACACCACCCCACACCTCATCCACACCACCCCATGGCACGCCAAAGACACCCCAGGTTCTCGGACCAAGAACTCAGGGTCATGGTGGAGGAAATAATGAGGGTAGAGCCCCAGCTCTTCGGCACACAGGTGCAGCACACCACAATAGCCAGGAAGGCGGAGCTATGGTAAAGGATCGTCGACAGGGTCAACGCTGTGGGACAGCATCCCAGAAATCGGGAAGACATCCGAAAGCGCTGGAACGACCTACGGGGGAAGGTGCGGTCGATGGTGTCAAGACACAACATCGCTGTGCAGAAGACTGGCGGCGGACCCCCACCCACTCCACCCGAATTCACAGCATGGGAGCAAGAGGTCTTGAACATCCTGCATCCTGAGGGCCTCGCTGGAGTAGGCGGAGGAATGGACTCTGGTAAGTCTAATCTCAACTACTTCACCCCCCCCCCACCCACCAGCATGCCAACCCACACCCCCACTCTCACCCCAACCCCCCAGCACACATCCTCCCTGTTAATGTCTCACCAGCACAACCCACCCAACCCAACACCAACCCCTGAATGCCAACACAAACCATGGACACCCATCACCTAAGCATGACCACTGCACATACCCATCCCCCCCCCCCCCCCCAAACCACCCTCACAACTCCTCCCACAAGGGACTGCCAGCACTGGGGGACAAGGGCACCCACAAATCGCACGCCATGGCACACACAAAAGCAATAACCATACTCTTTTACCCCTGCAGGGCCCGAACGCCAACACACCGGCCAGGAGGGTCCAGATTTATCCATCCCACCCCCAGAACAGGCCCCCAGTGATGACAGCAGCTCTGTCGACCTAGAACCTGATGACCAGCCCGGACCATCGGGGACCTCTGGACAGTCAGTTACCCTCAGTCAGCCACAGGCCACAGCAGACCTACCCCCTCTGGAAACACCAGCACAGCACCCACCCAGCGGGCCCATGCTTCTGTCTCCAGGACAGGTCAAGCAGCGGTGTGTCTACCAGTACAGGGCACCCAGGGTAACCCACAACCCCAACAACAACAGGGACCTGGGGGCAGTGGTAGTGGGAACACCGTCCAGGGAACAGAGGCCCAGGAACAAAGGGGAACTGGGAGGGCTGCTGTGCGACAGAGGGAGGACAGGCCTAGGGAACCCACTTTCCAAGAGGCCCTCACCACCATCATGGGAGCGTACCACCACTCCCAAGAGACGATGGCGACGGTCCTGGCCAGGTTCCAGGAGATCCAGGCCATGCAGGAGGGCCAGTACATGGGGTTCCGGGAAGAACTGCGCAGCATCAGTTCCGCAATGGGTACAATCGTGGTGGCACTCAACCAGATTGTCACCACATTGCAGGACCATGTGGCCCCCCAAAGGGCCCCTGCCACTAGCATGGAGGAAGAACAGCCCACCACCTCCGCCGGCGCTAGTGGTCAGGAGGCCCCGACACAACAGCAACGGCCCACCCGGACCCCACCCCCTGCGGAACAAGAACCACCCCGCAAGAAAGGCCTGAGATCTAGGAAGAAGACAGAGTAGGATGTCAAGACCCCCGCCATGCACTGAATCCCCCGGATGTCATCCCACTGTCCCACTTGTTCACCCTGTCCAACCTTGAACTGCCCCTGCTCCACCTTCCACAGGCATATGGACAATGGACCTGTAGGAACGACAGTCTGGACACTGCCATGGACATGCCTCCACCATCACCCATCACCCTTTTAGAACTATACACCTATTTGAAAACTACAATAAACACATTTTTTGCACAAAAACAAACTGGATTCTGCTATCTATTTATTTAAACCAAATGTATTCGAGATAACCAACAAAACATTTCTATTAACATTGTGATGACAACATACCAGTGTCACACAGCGGTAGTCCATGGGGAAAAAAACCAGAGGGCACTCCGTGGGGATCAGATCACTGAAATAGGAAGTGAAATACACAACTAAGTTACCATACATTGGGGTAAAAGGTCAGACAGTAGAGAGCCTCTACATTTACAGATATAATGCAATGCAGGAGTAGATTCTTACCTGTGGGTCACTGGAAATACTGCAGTATCACTCTGTCCCTGTTGTCTGTGTCGTCCTCTTCGTCTTCCTCCTCTTCACTCTCCGCAGGCTCCACAGCGGCCACAACACCACCATCTGGACCATCCTCCTGCAGGAAAGGCACCTGGCGTCGCAAAGCCAGGTTGTGAAGCATGCAGCAGGCCACGATGATATGACACACCTTCTTTGGTGAGTACATTAGGGATCCACCTGTCATATGCAGGCACCTAAACCTGGCCTTCAGGAGGCCGAAGGTACGCTCAATCACCCTCCTAGTATGCCCATGGGCCTCATTGTACCGTTCCTCTGCCCTGGTCCTGGGATTCCTCACTGGGGTCAATAGCCAAGGCAGGTTGGGGTAACCAGAGTCACCAATTAGCCACACATGGTGTCTCTTTAGCTGTTCCATCACATAAGGGATGCTGCTATTTCGCATGATGTACGCGTCATGCCCTGACCCTGGGAACTTGGCATTTAAATGGGAGATGTACTGGTCAGCCAAACAGACCACCTGGACATTCATCGAATGATAATTTTTTCGGTTCCTGTACACCTGTTCATCGTCTTTTGGGGGAACCAAAGCCACATGGGTACCATCAATGGCCCCAATGATATTGGGAATGTGTCCAAGGGCATAGAAATCACCCTTCACTGTAGGCAAGTCACCCACCTCAGGGAAAATGATGTAGCTCTGCATGTATTTCATCAGGGCAGACAACACTCTGGACAACACCTTTGAAAACATAGGCTGAGACATCCCAGATGAAATGGCCACTGTAGTTTGAAATGATCCACTGGCAAAAAAATGCAGTACTGACAGCACCTGCACTAGAGGCGGAATCCCTGTGGGTTGGCGGATGGGTGACATCAGGTCTGGCTCCAGCTGGGCACACAGTTCCTGTATAGTGGCACGGTTGAGTCTGTAGGTGAGTATGACGTGTCTTTCTTCCATTGTCGACAGGTCCACCAGCGGTCTGTACACGGGAGGATTCCTCCATCTCCTCGCAAGTCCCAGCGGACGGTGCCTAGGAACGACAACATGGAGCACCGAGTCAAGCAACCCACAGGTAAGTGCCCACAGCATGCACAGTACACGAATCTCTCGGTATTGAATGGCTAGTATGAATGTCGGTGCAAGGCCTAGCCATGTGTGACGCAGTAGGAATAAAGCCATTTGGGCCCTGGATATGGCAGCTGCCTGACCTGTGAAGTGTGACAATGTGAAGTGAGGTCATTGTGCAAGCGTGGCACACCGTGGCGGTAGGCGGTCGCAGTCCGCGGCGCAAAGCCGCATTGGACAACATTGAACCCTATGGGTTTCAGGAGCCAATGGCGGTGAGTGCCGGCGGTCACGGTACGCACCGCCACGGTACGCACCGCCGTGGCCGTAACCGCCATTTTCTCTATGCTTATTCACACGAGACCTGATCATCCACAGGAGAGGACCTATACTGCAAGTGCTGCTGTGACCTCTGTCTGGAAGTGACAATGGCTGCTGCGACTGGGGAAAGGGCCCCCGCCTTCAGTTCCGAGGAGTTGGAGAAGCTTGTGGACGGGGTCCTCCCCCAGTATGCGCTACTCTACGGGCCTCCAGACCAACAGGTGAGTACACGGGGGCAATGCATAGTGCCCAATGCCTGGGTTGAGTGGGGAGGATGTACGATGGAGGCGAGGGCAGCGAATGACGAATGCATGGCACGACAGATGAGAGCATGTGCCACATGGCAAGGTTGGGGAGGGGGGGCCACTCACATCGAGCATGCAGAAAAGTGATGATGTTTCTCTTCCCCCCCTGTACATGTCACATAGGTCAGCGCCCATCAGAAGATCGACATTTGGCGTGCCATCGCCAAGGACGTCCGGGCCCTGGGGGTCCACAACAGAAGGGGCACCCACTGCTGCAAGAGGTGGGAGGACATCCGCCGCGGGAGCAGGAAGACCGCGGAGGCTCTGCTGGGGATGGCCTCCCAACCTAGGAGGGGTGCCAGTCGTACCTTGACCCCCTGATGTCCCGGATCCTGGCGGTGGCCTACCCCGATTTAGATGGGCGCTTGAGGACATCACAGCAGACACAAGGGGGTGAGTACCAGCACATTCGGCTATTTAGCGCGCAGTCGAGGTGCCTGGGGGGGGGAGGAGGGCTGTGGGTATCCCTAGGCCAGGGCGATTTCTGTAGGATAGGCCCGTCCGTGAGGTATGGTCCTGTGCCCCCGCCCCCCACCTCTGTAGGGTGCCTAGTAATGCGATTCATGGACCAGTGTATACTGTGTGGGCAGTTGTCGCCCATAGGCTTGTAGGGCATGTCCCAGTGAATGAGTAGTGTACCCCAAGTGCGCAGCGTAGTGCAGGGGGCTTCTGTGTCTGTCCTCTCCACCAACGGTGTCCCCAATGCATGCACTCAACTTGTCTTTATGTTTTCCACCACCCCCCCCATTTTCTTTGTTTTTCTGTGAATGTGTGCATTAGCATCATCAGGCGGAGGAGAAGTGGCATTGGCGCAAGAGGGAGCTCAATCTCACATGGCCCCGGAGGGCCATGCAACTGACTCCGACATGACCAGTGAGACGGAGGGCGAGGGGGGCTCCACCACGGGGACCCGTGGAGACGTCAGCGACACCGACACGTCCTCGGAAGGGAGCTCCCTTGCGGTGGCGGCAACATCCGTGCCCACCGATCCTACAGGTACAGCCGCCACCCAGCGCACCAGCTCCGCCCTCCCAGCAGCCCCTCGGCCTTTGGCCCGTGCCCGCAAGGCCAGGAAGCCGGCCATCTCCTTCGCCCCAGGCACCTCAGGCCCTGCCCCAGTCACCCCTGCTGCCCTCAGTGAGGAGGTCACTGACCTCCTGAGGACCATCATTGTTGGGCAGTCTACCCTTTTGAATGCCATCCAGGGTGTGGAGAGGGAGGTGCATCAAAGCAATGCATACCTGGAGGGCCTTCATTCGGGTCAGGCTGCCCATCAACGATCGTTCAACGCTCTGGCCTCAGCACTGACATCAGCGATTGTCCCTGTCTCCAGCCTCCCTCTTCTGACTCCCTCCACCCAGTCCCACTCCCCTGTTCCTCTGCCTATCCCATCCACACCTACAGACCAGCCTGCACACACCTCAACACCCAAGGGCAGCTCATCCAAACATAAGCACCACAGAACACACAAGCATTCACCCAAGCAACATCCAGATGCAGACATGCCAACAGTCACTACCTCCTCTGTGTCCCCCACCTCCTCGTCTCCCTCCTCCCTCCCTGTGACGTCTCCACACACACCTGCAAGCACACCACCATCAGCCATTGCACCCATCACCAGCACACCCTCCAGTACAGTCCGCACACGTGCAGTCACCACCCCCACTGCCATGTACACGTCCCCTGTGTCCTCTCCCAGTGTGTCTGTCACCCCCGCTTCCCAACCACACAAACGCAGGCAGGCACCCAAACAACAGCCATCCACCTCACGTCAGCCTCCAGCCCAAGCACCTGCACCCAAAGACAGCACACTTGACTCTCCTGCAACCACATCCTCTTCCTCCACTCCCATACCCACTCCAGCTACCCTTCCCATGGCTCCAAAGAAAATTTTCCTCTCTAAACATGACCTCTTTTCCTCACCTGACCCACCCCCTCCATCCCGTAAGAGTTCCACAAACACCTCAGCCACCACCAGCCCAGCAACTCCCAAGAACGTTGTGCCTTGTTTTTGGAGTCCGCCCTTTCCTTGGTCTGGGACATCGTCCAGCAGCAAAGGCACAGCCAGCCCCCCCCCCCCCCCCCCCCCCCCCCCGGGAAGAGGAGCAAAAAACTCAAGGGCAGGCGTGACAGGCCTGATACACCTGCCCCCAAGGAGGGTAGCCTTACACCGTCACCTGCCACATCGGGTAAGGGAGCCAAGGGCCACGGACAGTCTGCCAAGGAGGGCAAGGGCAGCAAGGAGCAAAAGGCAGGGAGCAGCCGACCTGGCCATGAGGGCCCCACCAGCCCCATTCCGGGGTATCGGAGGAGACACAGGGCCCCGAGGGCTCCATCACAGGAGGGCCCCGCAACGGAGAGGTCCGATGCAGACTGAGCGGCAAGTATTGGCCAGGTGTGGTTCACTGGAAACACAAGACAGGCACCGCTGAACAGGGCCCCACCGTGAGAAGCACCGCTGAACAGGGCACCGCCGTCTCAAGCACCGCTGAACTGGGCCCTTCCTGTCCAGCACCGCTCCGCTGGGCCCTTCCTGTCAAGCACCGCTGAACAGGGCCCCGCCGTCTCAAGCACCGCTGAACAGGGCCCCGCCGTCTCAAGCACCGCTGAACAGGGCACCGCCGTCTCAAGCACTGCTGAACAGGGCACCGCCGTCTCAAGCACTGCTGAACAGGGCACCGCCGTCTCAAGCACTGCTGAACAGGGCACCGCCGTCTCAAGCACCGCTGAACTGGGCCCTTCCTGTCAAGCACCACTCCGCTGGGCCCTTCCTGTCAAGCACCGCTGAACTGTGCCCCGCCGTCTCAAGCACCGCTGAACAGGGCTCTTCCTGTCAAGCACCGCTGAACTGGGCCCTTCCTGTCAAGCACCGCTTCGCTGGGCCCTTCCTGTCAAGCACCGCTGAACTGGGCCCCGCCGTCTCAAGCACCGCTGAACAGGGCCCTTCCTGTCAAGCACCGCTCCGCTGGGCCCTTCCTGTCAAGCACCGCTGAACAGGGCCCCGCCGTCTCAAGCACCGCTGAACAGGGCACCGCTGAACAGGGCACCGCCTTCTCAAGCAGTGCTGAACTGGGCCCTTCCTGTCAAGCACCGCTGAACTGGGCCCTTCCTGTCAAGCACCGCTGAACTGGGCCCCGCCGTCTCAAGCACCGCTGAACTGGGCCCTTCCTGTCAAGCACTGCTGAACTGGGCCCTTCCTGTCAAGCACCGCCCGCTGGGCCCTTCCTGTCAAGCACCGCTGAACAGGGCCCCGCCGTCTCAAGCACCGCTGAACAGGGCCCTTCCTGTCAAGCACCGCTGAACTGGGCCCTTCCTGTCAAGCACCGCTCCGCTGGGCCCTTCCTGTCAAGCACCGCTGAACTGGGCCCCGCCGTCTCAAGCACCGCTGAACAGGGCCTTTCCTGTCAAGCACCGCTGAACTGGGCCCCGCCGTCTCAAGCACCGCTCCGCTGGGCCCTTCCTGTCAAGCACCGCTCCGCTGGGCCCTTCCTGTCAAGCACCGCTCCGCTGGGCCCTTCCTGTCAAGCACCGCTGAACTGTGCCCCGCCGTCTCAAGCACCGCTGAACAGGGCTCTTCCTGTCAAGCACCGCTGAACTGGGCCCTTCCTGTCAAGCACCGCTTCGCTGGGCCCTTCCTGTCCAGCACCGCTGAACTGGGCCCCGCCGTCTCAAGCACCGCTGAACAGGGCCCTTCCTGTCAAGCACCGCTCCGCTGGGCCCTTCCTGTCAAGCACCGCTGAACAGGGCCCCGCCGTCTCAAGCACCGCTGAACAGGGCACCGCCGTCTCAAGCACCGCTGAACAGGGCACCGCCTTCTCAAGCAGTGCTGAACTGGGCCCTTCCTGTCAAGCACCGCTGAACTGGGCCCGCCGTCTCAAGCACCGCTGAACTGGGCCCCGCCGTCTCAAGCACCGCTGAACTGGGCCCCGCCGTCTCAAGCACTGCTGAACTGGGCCCTTCCTGTCAAGCACTGCTGAACTGGGCCCTTCCTGTCAAGCACTGCTGAACTGGGCCCTTCCTGTCAAGCACCGCCCGCTGGGCCCTTCCTGTCAAGCACCGCTGAACAGGGCCCCGCCGTCTCAAGCACCGCTGAACAGGGCCCTTCCTGTCAAGCACCGCTGAACTGGGCCCTTCCTGTCAAGCACCGCTCCGCTGGGCCCTTCCTGTCAAGCACCGCTGAACTGGGCCCGCCGTCTCAAGCACCGCTGAACAGGGCCTTTCCTGTCAAGCACCGCTGAACTGGGCCCCGCCGTCTCAAGCACCGCTCCGCTGGGCCCTTCCTGTCAAGCACCGCTCCGCTGGGCCCTTCCTGTCAAGCACCGCTCCGCTGGGCCCTTCCTGTCAAGCACCGCTCCGCTGGGTCCTTCCTGTCAAGCACCGCTCCGCTGGGCCCTTCCTGTCAAGCACCGCTCCGCTGGGCCCTTCCTGTCAAGCACCGCTCCGCTGGGCCCTTCCTGTCAAGCACCGCTCCGCTGGGCCCTTCCTGTCAAGCACCGCTCCGCTGGGCCCTTCCTGTCAAGCACCGCTCCGCTGGGCCCTTCCTGTCAAGCACCGCTCCGCTGGGCCCTTCCTGTCAAGCACCGCTCCGCTGGGCCCTTCCTGTCAAGCACCGCTCCGCTGGGCCCTTCCTGTCAAGCACCGCTCCGCTGGGCCCTTCCTGTCAAGCACCGCTCCGCTGGGCCCTTCCTGTCAAGCACCGCTCCGCTGGGCCCTTCCTGTCAAGCACCGCTCCGCTGGGCCCTTCCTGTCAAGCACCGCTCCGCTGGGCCCCTCCTGTCAAGCACCGCTCCGCTGGGCCCCTCCTGTCAAGCACCGCTGGGCCCCTCCTGTCAAGCACCGCTGGCCCATTGGCAGTCCCGGTTCTGTGTCGGGCAGGCCTTCATGACACACTCTGCCCACCATGCCTCCTCCATGACCAGTGGTCTCTGTAATCCACCTGATGGACTGTGGCTTTGCACTCCCCAGGATGTAACAGTGGGCAAGCCACCCACTGTAGAGACTTGAGAGACTGTGGCTTTGCACTCCCCAGGATGTAACAGTGGGCAAGCCACCCACTGTAGAGACTTGAGAGACTGTGGCTTTGCACTCCCCAGGATGTAACAGTGGGCAAGCCACCCACTGTAGAGATTTGAGAGACTGTGGCTGTGCACTCCCCAGGATGGCACAGTGGGCAATCCACCCACTGTAGAGACTTGAGAGACTGTGGCTTTGCACTCCCCAGGATGGCACAGTGGGCATGGAGGCCCTTCGTGGATCTGGCGTCGTGGACTCATGTGGCTGAGGTGCCCCCCCTTCCCTTCCCCCTGAGGTGCCTGTTTTATCTTTTTGTGATGCCCCAGCAGTGTTCTCTCCAATGGACTTGTTCTCGTGTGTGGGCTTTGCCCATGTGTTGCTGCATATTGGCCCACGGACATTTGGACTTTGAAAGACTGGGCCGGACTTTTGCTACTTGTATGTATATAGTTCTAGATGTGTATTTATTATTCATATCTTGCTAAGATCGCTATACTTTATTGTTGCAATAATATAGTTCTACTTTTACATTCATTGCCTTTTGTCTTAGCTTTTTGGGGGGGGGTTTGGGGGTGTCACTCTGACTTTTTATATGCATAGGTGTGTAGGTATTTCGGTCGGGGTGAGGGTGGGTGTGTCGCGTATGTGTGTGCCCGTAACCTTTCCTCCTCCCCCACCCCTGTGTCGTAGGTGCAGTACTCACCGTTGTCGTCTGCGGCGAGGTTCGTGATCCTGGAAGAAGAGCAGGAAGGCAATGGCTGGGAGGATGTGGAGTTCGGGTTCCATGCTGTTCCGATTCCTCGTGGAGTGTGTCGAGGTAAGCGTTTTCCTTTTGAAATGTCTGTTTCCGCCGTGTTTTTATCGGCGGGGCTCCCGCCCCGGAAAAGGTGGCGGATTGGTGAGTCGTGATAGGGTGGGCGGTACATTGTCTGCCGCCTGCCTGTTGGCGGTGACCGCCGCGCTGTTTGTTTGTACCGCCGTGGCGGTCGGAGTGTTAATGCGGCGGCCTGTGTTGGCGGTTCCCGCCAGGGTCAGAATTCAATATTTTTGGCCGCCAGCCTGTTGGCGGGTTGGCCGCCGCTTTAACACTGACCGCCAGGGTCAGAATGACCCCCATGGTCTAATGTTCTTATAGTGTAGCTGCGGAACAACTCTGAGAGAGAGATCAATCACAAAAAATTAAATCAGTGCAATCATCATAAAATTGTGCTGGACTCAGAAAAACATATCCAGAAATCCCCAGGGTCATAGTGAAGTAATAAAAAAGAACCATGAAATACTTATGGAGTTGTAAAATTATGCATACACATCCTGAAGTAATCATAATCTTCTCCCATCCCAAAGGCATTGTGACGTAATCTGCTCCCATCCCCTAGTTGTCATGGAGTCATCATGAAGTAATCTGCTCCCATCCCCTTGTTGTCAAGGAGTCATCATGAAGTAATCTGCTCTCATCCCTTTGTTGTCATGGAGTCATCATGAAGTAATCCGCTCTCATCCCTTTGTTGTCATGGAGTCATCATAAAGTAATCCGCTCTCGTCCCTTTGTTGTCACGGAGTCATCCTGTAGTAGTTCAAGATAATCACACATTTTCCAAAGAAGTAATCAGAAGACCATCCTGGAGTAGTTCTTGTGATGACTCTGGAGTCATCTCATTTAAATATTTCGCCCCATAGGCATACTTCAGGATGGTTTGGGATGACTTCACTGGATAATTACAGGAATAGCCCAGTTTAAGTCATCGGGTGACTTCAGAATGATTCCAGGAAGATCTTCCTTTTTGACTTGGGAAATAAGGGAAAAAGGCAGCCTCTATAACGAGAGGAAGGAAAAACAAATAATGAAAGCAAAGTAATAAAGAAGAGAGAGATGGGATGGGAGGAAAAGAATATGGGATGACAAGTGGTGAATTTTAGAAAGGCATAAAAGAGCGAAGGAAGACATAAGAGAAGAGGAAAGACAGAAGAAGATGACAAAGATTGTGAGAAAGGAAGGACGGACGACGAATTGACGCAGAGGTATCATTTGGTGAGGGGGGGAATACAAAATAGGAAAGAAGAAAATCAGGGAGGGATGGGAGGGAAGAGAAGGCGACACTTTAAGTGTTTCGTAGAAATCAGAATTAGTAAATTTGGACGCTGCGTGGGAATACACTTTCTTTCGAATCGATGCCTGGACCGAGTGACCCCACTTGTTAACCACAGGCGAAAAGTTATTTTTCTCTTTAGCCATTCTGATGAGCTCTCCCGGCTGCTCTGGTCGCCTTTGCTTCCTGGTGGGTGGTTTCACACAGAAACTAATAGGCCCCACTGCGCAAACAATGTCTGTAGCTATGCCTCCGACCAGTCACAGGAAACTACTGGTTGAAAACAAGGCGGGCACGCAGTCACGGGCAGACAAGTGGTGTGGGCCTACGAGGCTGGCATTGGCGAGCGCACGGTGTGGGTGTGCAGGTCATGGGTGACTTCCCCTCGAGTACCCGGCGAGAAGACGGAGAGGGAGAGAGGATATGTGGTTATTTAGTTTGAGAAATTCTATAGTTTTAGACTTATGCTTCGTGTCGAGTACCCTGTGGTTAAGCTATGTGCGACCTGAAACAAACTTCCGGGTTTTTCTTTTCAGAGTAGCTCAAAGTTGCCGACGCCATCTTGTTGCAACTCACAGGCCTTTTTGTTGATCATTAACTCCATTACTTGACCAAAATGAGATAAAAGCAAGCAGATTTTCATCACAACACCAAAACACTTCCGACGTGGGCCACACCTGCAGCTATGCCATTAACCGTCCTCCCAAAGCAATTTGGTGCCCCAACAGGGGTATACATACAAAAGTGCAAAATAAACAAACTGCTAAGTACGTAAGTATACATTTATTGTTAGATTAATTAAAATCTTTACAATATACATTAGTTGACAGATTAAAACAAACAATAAAAAAGATAAAAAGCCTCTTTGAGGTGTTAAATAAAGAGAAGAGTCATCCAGTTCAGAAATAAAGTCCTGGTGGAGAGATGTGACCCTGACATCTAGAAATCAGACTAGAGCTAGACTGAAGTGTTGCAAGTGTAATGTAAGAGTTGTCAATGTGAGGAATCCCTCTGTCCCCGAAATATCTTGGAAGCATAAGCGAGGAACCTCACTGCCTTGCATGATAATTGTACTGAATTCCGCTTAGTAGAGCTATTACTGCTGGGTGACATGACCGAACTTAAAAGCTGTTCTAGCTGGTTGTAACAGTTTTTCGCCTATGAGTTAAGAGGGCAGGGCCCACATAGTGGAGCAGAGTTTTGTGAGTATATCTGCATAAGCGGCACTAGTTCTTTGACCAAGACTGCTTTCAAGAAGGGATGAGGTCCTTTGATGAGAAAATTCCAATACGGATGAGCAGCAAAGCATCTTTCCTGACTGCAGAGAAATGAGAAGTCAGGCATTGCTGAGGCTCCAGGCTGCATAAGATGGCAAGACTGCCTACGTCTGACGTATGCAAGCAAACTTGGGCTTGTCTAACAGTCGTAAAAAATCTTGGCTGCTTTGTTGGTGATTCACTTAAAGGCAGCATAATCCATGGTGGTTTTCCATGCATCCTCTATTTCAGGGCTTTAATTGAATGTTGGATGGCAAATTGCCATGACATCTTGTTGTTAGCCTGTTTTTCAATTTCCAGCCAACGGTGGTGTGAAAGTGTGTCCGATGCGGCCGATCTCAGCCTCAAACACAATCTGACCAAGGCCCTGTTCCTTAGTAGGCCCTGAAGGTATAGGGCAAACTCTAGACTGATTTGAGCTTGTGAGACATACTGTGGTATCGAAAAGAGGTTTTTGAAGAGGCTCGATTGAAATGTATTTAAAATCGCCATATCTTTCCCTTTTAGCAATTCTGGACCGTAAGACAGCAATAGCATGAATTTTGTTGGGAGTCTTTGGCTGTTAAGTTTTGAATGTGAACAAAAGTTTGTTCTCTATTGCTCTTCTGGATGAAAGATATGTTTTAAAAGCTGAGTGTGAATCCATGTAGACGCCAATGTACTTTCACAGATTCCATGGCACTGCCCTTGGCCCGCAAAGTAAATATGGGCTGCAATTTGTTGAATGGACTTGAAAAACAAGCCACCTGGTTTTGGGGAAAATTGAGGTTCAACCGCAGATTTTGAGTATATTCGCTTAATGTATCTATGAGACGCTGCAGGCCGATTGGTGTTTGACTGAGCAAGACTAAATTGTCTGCATATTGAAGGCATCTGAGTCGTTCCTGGCCCAGCCTGCTGGGGTGGGGGGCCACTCAATACTTGGGCCAGATAACTGTCAAGGTCAGCCATGTAGATGTTGACTAGAACACACCCCTGTTTTAGGTCTATGTTGGTGCTGTTTTTTTGTGTAGTTCTTCAGCTGTCACCCATCTTGATTATTTACCCAGGTCTTAGTATAGAGATTGATGATTGCATCCAAATGTTTTGGCAGCACCCCCCAGCAAGCCATTTTTTTCCCACAGCTGTTCCTTCTGAACCTCGCCAAAGGCTGACTTTAGGTCAACAAAGCAGATGCAAAGCTTGGTGGATTTTACTTTTGCTTTTTCTGCAAGAAGAGTTACAGCCAGCTGATTTGTTGTTGTGCTCGTGTCTGTTCTGAAGCCAGTCTGTGTTTTTGGAACAATGTTTGAGTGATTGACCGAGGCCTCCAGATCTAACAGAAGGTTGGAGGCATAAAGGTTTGCTTTTGTATCGATTAGGGCGATTAATCTATAGTTTGCAGGATTTGAGTGCAAACCCGATTTGTAAAGAGTACATGGCTGAATAACAATGTTACATGGGAGGCCCAAAATAAAGGGTCTTTTTTAAATAGTATATTTGGAAGGCTGTTTGGCCCTGGTACCCTCTCCAACCTGAGCCTTTTCAGAGTACGTAGAACCTGTGCGTGGTTCAGCATAGGGTGAGACACCTCTATTGGTTGTGGATTTTGAGAAAGATGCCAATGGACGTCTGCTTGTCGCACTGGTGG
The DNA here is from genome assembly GCF_031143425.1 of Pleurodeles waltl. Classification (NCBI taxonomy): domain Eukaryota; kingdom Metazoa; phylum Chordata; class Amphibia; order Caudata; family Salamandridae; genus Pleurodeles; species Pleurodeles waltl. The sequence continues at coordinate 1,575,068,273 of NC_090445.1, read as the reverse complement.
CTGGCCCAGAGCTGCCTGGGTACACACTGTGGCTATATGTGTTGAGCAGACAGACGCCATAATATCAGCGTTGCGATGTCGGTGGGGGCCGTTTACTAGTTTGTCAATTTCGGTCAAGAATGGTTTGGAGTTTTTTGTTTGTTTGCATAGAGCTATTTAATCGAAATGCCCAACATGAAGTTGGATTTGGCCATCAAGATCGCTTTTTTGTAGGCTGGGTTCAATTTAGCAATTTTATATTTGGTTTCATTATTAAGTTATATTACACACTAGAGACCAGCCCAAAGAAAAGCCACAGGATGGACAGGGGAAGATAGGAACATTTTCTTGATTAGAAAAACCCTCACCCACCAGGGTTATCCCTTGGTGGCATGCTTGATCATTGGAGTTCCGGTGCTACGACCGACGAATTACGTGGGAGCACTGTTGTAGTCTCATCGATGTGGATCATAAGAGGGATAGGAGTGGTGGGGTCTTGGGTGAGTTAAAAATACCTGCCTCCAAGTGATTTCGATGATTTAATAGATCTCACGGAGACGGTATAATTAAAAAGGGGGCATCGGAAGTGGGTTGTGGTATGTACCCTGCTTCCTGGTCTACATGTTTCGGAGCCTTACCAGTTGTAATATTACATAGGCTGTAAGGAGGACAGACTTAGCCCAATCACCTCTTTCTCCCCTTTGCTTGTGTATTCATTATTAAGTTGACAGACCAATGGGGGTGCTCGTCTGATCTCCCTATTGAGTTGCCATTTCACTTTCAACAGCTGTGGCGTAAACCATTGGGACCCAATAGGAGAGGGTTGGTTGGAAATGTAATTGTAAGAGCCCTGACAAAGTGTTCCTAGGCCTGTATGGGCGAATTGATGAACAATGCTCCATAGCAAAGTAGAGGGTGACAAAATCCATGATCCTAGCTGCCATGTCATTCCATGTGAGATGCTTCAAGTTGAACAACTGTGGGGATGAAGATAGACCTTTTGACACTGGGGCTTTGGGAGGATGATCTTTATTGCAAATGTTTGGGCAGAATGGTCACTCTTTAGTGAAGTATTTATGGAGAAATTGGTGATTCCCACAAATAGTTTGGTCTACCAGGATGTTAGAAAAATAAAGAATATTTTTATATCTAAAACAAGACCAAAACAACAAAAAATCCAATAGGTAGAACACGAGATATGATTTTTTACAGAATAAACTACAATAGAGTGCTTAGAAATCAATAGCGCTAAAAGGGTATTTTAGATCGCGCTACACTGGGGTAAATCCAAAGTTTAAGCTGATGGTGATGGAGGGCATGTTGGCTACAAGTCCCATGCAGGGCCTGCTGAAAACTACCTTGGATGGAGGGTCGTGTCAGTGTCAAGGAGGCAATGCGTAGGCCATGCATCGGTCCCGATGCATGCAGTCCGGGAGATGTGATGTCATAGAACCATGCAGTCATTGATGCAATGCCCTCGAGGTGCGGCGTCCAACCCCTTGCGATGAAGGTGATGTATCCTCGTCGAGCTGCACAGCCGGTGTTTCAAGGGCATTGCATCGGGCTAGTGGTGATCTGTCAATCCTGAGCCACGCAGTCAGCATTGCGAAGTCCACTGCGGTGGTGCTTAGAGGGAGGATGCAGCAGTTCCGATGGCTGTAACGACGTTAATGCATACATTTTTCCAGTAAAATAGTTGCAGAGTCCCCTTTCAAGTCCCGGGATTGCATTGGCCCCTCTTCGCAGGACAGGAGCCACAGTTGGCAGAGTCCAGCAGCTGAGCAGCGTTGTACGAAGTCTTTGATGACCCTGTATCTTTAGAACAGAAGACAAGCAAACAAACTCTTGGAGTCACTAAAGTCCTTTAGAGGATGTAGAGAGGCAAGTCCAGTCCTTCTCACTCTCAGACAAGAGGCAGAAGGCAGCAGGCCAGCACACAAAGCAGATTAACAGAGTGGTCGTCCCTCCAGGCAGCACAGCAGTCCTTCTTCCTGGCAGATTGTCCTCAGATCCAGAAGTGTACTGATTGTTGTGGTTTAGGATTCAGAACTTACCACCACTTGAGCATTTGAAGTGGGGGAGATTTCAAAAAGAGGCCTTTGAAGTGCATAAGGTTCCTGCTCTTTCTTCCCTTGCTCCAGACACTCTACAGGGGATTATGCAGCTCTTTGTGGGGACAGGCACAGTCCTATTCAGGTGCAAGGGTCAGCTCCTCCCTCCCATCTAGCCCATTTAGGCCCATCAAAGTGGTGATGGGCCATCAGGATGTAAATGTCACACCCCAGCTACCTTTGTATGTGACTGTCTGGAGGTAATGCACAAAGCCCAACTGTCATTGGCATATTGAAATTGGAGCTCCCCCCTGTAAAGTACATGGAGGATGCCCCCTCCCCAGCCCACCACCTACCACTTTAGCTGAGGGGGCGCCCTGGAGCTCGATGGCTCCCCACACCAGGGGGCTGTGGGGGCCTATGTAACATGACTGGCAGCTGTCACCCAGCTCAGATGTGTATTCAGAGACAGGCAGAGGCACAGAATGGTTAAAGTAAGAAAATGGCAACTTTCTGATAGTGGCATTTTCAGACTTACAATCTAAAATCCGACTTCAGCATAAGTTGTGATTTTAAATTGTGAGTCCAGCGACACCAAACTCCAAATTCCTGTCTTTTTCCAATTGGAAATTACACTTAAAGACTGTTTCAAGGTAATCCCACTCTTAACCTATGGTAGAGATATAGGCCTTGCAGTAGTAAAAAACACATTTAATTGTTTTTCACTACCAGGATAACTTAAACTTAAAAGTACATGTCCAACCTTTTAAATACACTGCACTCTGCCCTTGAGGTTAGCCAGGGGTAATGTATATGTACTAAAAAGGAAAGTTTGGGCCTGGTAAGTGGGTGTACTTGCCAGGTCAAAATGGCAATTTAACACTGCTCACACAGGCTCTGCAGTGGCAGGCCTGAAACATTTTTAAGGGGCTACTGTAGTGGGTGGCACAATCAGTGTTGCGGGCCCACCAGTAGCATTTAATTTACAGACCATTGGTACATATAGTGCATTTTGCTAGGGACTTGCAAGTAAATTAAATATGCCAATTGGAGATAAGCCAATATCACTATGTTTAAAGTACACAGCACCTGCACTTTAGCACAGGTTAGCAGTGGTAAAGAGCACAGAATCCTAAAACCAGCAAAAATGAGGTCAGAAGGCAATAAGTCAGGGCAACCCACGAGGATGCCAGGTCTAACATACAGGTTCAAAATTAATAATGTGAGATGCTGCTCTGGGTGAGATGAGGCGGAAAGTTTGATGCATTGTATCCAAGATAAGCCCAGGTCCAGGTGTTCATGATCCCACAGAATATCAGTGGCAATATAGAGCGAGAGTCCTCCTTTCGCTCTCCCTGACCTGGATGCTTTTGTGGCTGTAATGTGGTATTTTTTAAAGCCTGCCAGTGAGGTAGGTATCTTTGTCCAGGCTTCCTGTTAAAACAGAAGGTCGAATTCTCATAGGAAGCTTAAGAAATCATACTCACCTGTCTTGCTGCTAAGACCATTCACATACCAAGAGCAGAATTTAAGAAGGTGAATCTTGGAGGGGGCTCTGTATTGAGTGTCTCATGTTGCCCTGGTGGTCCTAGTGCTTGAATACGGCACTGGCAGCTGAACACTGGATTTACTGTAAGTTGTACTCCATGATCCAACAGTTGTGATCTGGCTATTTGTAAACCCTCCGTGGTCGCTATTGGATGTGGTGGACCAATCTCCTCCTTTAATAGACCACGGTGTGGGTGTGCCATATGGCTCTGGCTGGATAGGCAAAATTGGAAGCAATGGACTTGTATAACGTACCGGCTCAGGTTTTCTCATGTCAATGCCCCATGCTGCCAAACCTGAGTTGCAGGTGATGATGGTAATTTAGGGGTTGGGGTTCTGGCTGATTGTGGTACTGCAGTTGTAGCTTCTGTGCCCCAGAAAGAAGCAAGCTGGTGATGTTGCTGTGGCTGCCAAAGTTACCTATGGGTGTTCTTGTTGCTCGGGTGTTACTAGATCTTGTGATACAGACTTTCTTTTATTTTAGGGAGCCCTTTAATTGGCCCTCCAGCGGCTAAAATATCAGGTATAATGAGAAGGTTGGGCTTGTGTCCTGTTCTCGGCCAGGGTCCATCTTCTCTTAGAGGTTGTTGTCATGGACTTCATTTTGCACGGAGTTAAGCCGTTTCACCATTTTTCACCTTTATTTGTCCTTGTTTTTCTGAGTTGCTTATGTTCCCTCTTTGAGAGGGATCTTCATGGGCTGGTTGGGGAAGGGTCAAAGACTTGCTCTTTTTGGAGGTATGACTGGGTCTCAGATGGAATATCTGAGCAGTGGTTTGTTAGTGCTCCTGTTAACAAGTTTGACTCAGTTTCAGACTTGTTACATTCTGTTGACACATCCACTTTGTAAGGGGAGTTCAGCGTTCCTGTTGATGTACTCTTAGGAAAGTATTGTTCTCCTAGGACCTGAGGTTTGTGGGAGAAAGAATGAGCTTGAGAGACCATAACTTCATCAGGTATTTCTGATAAGATTGTAAGAACTGATGCAAGGATGTCCAGAGTTGATGTACATTGGCAAGAATGGTAGGTCGTGGCAGGATCTTGTACTCTTTTCATCATGTCTCTCAATGCATGCAGCTTTTGAACATAGGCTGCGAGGGCGTTTATAAGGTCTACTTGTACATCCAGTTTGTCTGCGTGGAATGTTAATGCGACAATATCACATCCATTGTTGTGAGATTATTTTAGAAGTATTTTATGGGCATGTTTTTTTACCCATAGGCCTGAAGCTTGTGCCTTTTAGCCTAGTGATAATTCGTGTTAATTAATTTTATTTTCAGAGCAGAAGCTTCATTCTGCAGTGGTGTTTTATTTCTTTTATCTCATACACTCTCAGCCTAGAAACGTTTTCATTCTTTTTAGCTTGACATTTTCTTTATGTGTTTTGCTCAAGGCTGTATGCAATGTTGTTGTCTGTAAAAAGTGGAACATTACATCCTCTGCCAGTTCACAGAAACATATGTGTTCCTACGTTAGGGCAGTTTTCTTAGAACAGCAGCTGTTTTATTATAAAACACCCCTCTGTCCCCTGTACATTAGAGGGAAGTTTTAGAAAGAAATTGCCACAGCATGCTGTTTCTTCGATGCAGCTGTCTGCTGAGACTTGGTATCTTTTCCGCCTACATGGGAGAAGACCCTCGGTAGACCAACAGCCCTCTTCGCTACTACCACATTCAGTTATGGGGGATGGTGTCTTCCCAGGGGTCCTGAAGGGCAGATTAGGGTTAACACTGCTGTGCCCTAATATTGAACTTAAGTTGCGAAGGTAGGAATTCTAATAATTAGTATTTTGACACTATGGTGGGACTTTTCTTCTGTTTCACTTTATTTGTCACCGCTATGCTGTTATTATGTTTCATTATCCTAATCATTGCAGTACATGCCATTTTATCTAGAACGCAGTTAATTTAATAAAATACATTGAACAAGTCTTCTGCTTCTGTTTGTCTTTGCATGTGTGAGGCAAATATATATGAGAGAAAAAGATGAGATTTGTTCCACCACAATTTCCCTGAGAAATCAGAATGTCATGTGCATGGCTGCCACAAATCACCGCCACTTCCGGGTGCTTATGAGGTACTGCTAGCTGGCTGGAAGGGTTAGGCTGACAGTTGTCACACGGTGTGGGTTTGGACTCAGTTCCCCACAATCTGGTGGCGCTGCCGTCTAATTCCACCAGCCTCATTGTTATAATGAGAGCCAACACAACACCATGATGGTCAGCAAGGAGGACTAAACGGATGTGACTGGAGGAGGAATTTGCCTATCCGAGAGGAGACTTTCCATCTGATCTGGTGGAATATATTATGTATTAGCTCAGCCCCCTTTTTTGACATAATGGAGAGCTGGATGGATCAAAACTTCTTATTGACTGTTTTTCTGTGGTGGTCCTGGAACGTGGACATTTTGTGGGGGTGATTTGGTTCCCAAGTGGTAATTTAATATGTGAGAGCAAAGTGTTGTAGTCGTGTTTGGGGCGAAGGTATGAGATATGCTAAACCGATCAGTGGGCTGTTCGTGCGAATGATCAAATGAGCTTGAAAACATCTCCCACCATACTATGGAGTCTTTGGGAGCATCCTCCAACAGCACATTATTTAGTCCACTGGAGTCTGAGGGTGCAGCTGAAACCCATCCTGCCAGGAGACCATGTGTGCGGAGTGTTTAAACGTCCTGTTGGAGACCTTTATTTTGTGCCTGCTCCCTGGCATGAACTTAGGCCTGGGTCAAAAGCTGAACCTTGGGATGAGTGTCCATACTGAGCTTTATTGCAGACTGGGGAGGGGAGCATGGACGTTATTGCTCAAGGTCGTGTTCCAACCTTTCCTCACCCCCTGTCCAGGTCAATCTAGCCTGCGATGAAGTCTGCCAAGTAGTTGCCTTGGCTGTGTGGCTGTTGGCTTCATTCAGTGAGGTCTGTTTGTGCTTCTGCCCTGACCCTCAAAATGGCTGGCCTGGTGGGGTTTCCTGCAAAATCAGCCTAAGAGATCCACTGTCATGCAGAGGGGTGATATGCACTTCTGTGGCAATTTTTAAATAGTCAGTTATCTTTGTCTTTCTTAAACCTGAGAGATTAGTACTGTTAATAGTTGTTAGCATAATATCTGCCCTACTTGTCTCCTCTGCTGTCTCTAATGCGGGAGCTGAAGTCTGAGGGATAACTGAGGGCTTTACCTTCCAAGAACCCCCAAGTTTCTTTGCTGTCTTTTTGCCCCACTGTCTTTTCCTGATGTCATGATGGCCTGTGCATAAGTGCAGCTGAAATGGGCCTTATCTGGTGTGGCTGGTGCAGCTGAAGCTGGTGCCAATTAAACTGATGAGACTAGGGGTGCCGGCTGACTTATGATGCTGGTTGAACTGGACAAGGTAGCAGGGGGGAGGAGCAGGGGAGCTTCTCAAGAGGGTGGAAGTCACACCCGGACCCAGCTGATCCGATCTGTTTCAATCTTGGCTCAACCCTCAACGTCGGCCTCTAATGCTGAATCACGCCCTATGGTCGTGGTGTGCCACCGACTGTGACTGGCAGTGATCCAACAAATTACCACTGCCACCTGCATACTTGGCCTTATTCTTACTGGTTGCCTCTACTGGCCGTAAAATTGCTGTTGTGTTCTGAGCTTGGCATTGTTGTTGAAGCTGCTGCCCAGCGTTCCCCGATGCTCCACGTCCTTGTCTGAATCTTCCCTCCAGGTCTCAGTCCTCTGTTTGCCCTACTAACCACTGTGAGGCTGTGAGAGGGGATTCAGCAGCTGCCACTGCTGCTGAGAAATGCCCCTGCCCATAGGCACCTGCTTCTATGGAGCTTCACAGGGCCAATGGCAGTGTAGGTGCATGTTGGAAGTGGGGTTAGCAGTAAAGGCAGGCAGGTGGAGCAATGCACGGATCTTGGGGGAAATTCCAGCTTGCCTGTCTACCTATCTACCTTGCCGCAATGCCGGAAGCCAAAAGTGCCTGCCTGCCTGCCACCAGGGAGCCATTATTGGGAAAATCCATGTGGCTCAGCTTCCTCGTGGCTGAGTCTGGGTGTCCGGAATTGACAGCAGCTATGGCGCCTCCCAACTAGCAGTGCCCCTTTCACTGCATCGCACTCACCCAACATTTCCTGCTCAGGTCCAGGACCCGAAACCCGGCTGTGCTCCAGGCTAACTGGCTTGCCACTGCCTCCTCATGTTCTTTGCATTTCTCTCTCTGAAAGCTGACTGAGCTCCAACAGCTTCCCTTGCCACACCCCTCCGATGGACGACTAATCATGCACCAACGCACTGCAAGGCACTGATTTACAGTGCACAAACGGCTACTGATATAGGGACAGTCATGTTGTCTATTTCACCAGAACAGGTGTAGATTATGATCGGTCAAGGCTTCACTGTTATATTGGTGCAAGCTGCAGTTGTTTGGCTTATTTAAAAAAAACAAAAAAACCTTTATAGCTTGCCTGCCTTACAATTGTCTGAAACAGGTGTTAGAAGAGGTGTTACTGAATAAAGAGCCGGGTTTAGAGATTGGGGGGCAGGTTACTCTGTCACAAATGTGATGGATATCTGATTTGCTGTTATTACAAGTCCCATTGGATATAAAGAACGTGTAATACAACCGCTGGATATCCGTCTCATTTGAGACCGCTTACCCCATCTGCCGAACTCTGAATCAGACCCAATGCTATTTAACAGCAGTTTTCTAAGCCTACATGTAATCTACTTACTGCTCAGAGTACCAATGTTTAATAATAGAAATGTATAAACATCTGTACTCCAGCTTTTGATTCCTGTTTCTTATTTCTACTTACCAGTTTTTGCTAATAATCACCTCTCTAAGAATGAATGAAATGCGTACTTCTTGTTACATTCCTTAAGATATTTGATTGAAATCCACTTTCCAGAGTGTGTGCACTATGAGCCATTTTGGCAGGTCTTGTTTGAATGTATTTGCAACACATCTTCTCTTGCTACAACTCTTTCATCAGACCATTGATGCAGTTGGTGAACTTCCTGAGCACTTACATCTTTAACTTCTATTTTAACGTTGGTGTGATGACAAGTGTGGGTAATGCATGTACACGTGTGTCATGCTTGGAGATTAGTGCTTGGTGAATTGTAACACAGACTTAAAATACTAGCCTTTTCAATCAATCAGTCAATCACAGAAAGCTTTATTGGGCTATTTAAAAACGACTAAAAAGTACACAAATCTGTCACGTAAATAAATATTACAATGTTACAAAATAAATTACTAATACTGAAATTAAATCCATCAAACATATATATACAATCCATTAAAAAATTTAAGAGTTATGGTACTTAACTGCACATTTGAAAAAGACCCTGTTGCATAATCAGAGAGCACCTACAACTGTATTATGGCAGGCCTACACCTATCACATGTTTTAAACAACCGGATTAAAAACCTTAAGTATATTATTATTATTATTTATTAATATAATTAAAAAGATGACGTAAAAGTGTTTGGGGTAAAACCTTGTCCACGAATAACAAGAAATGCAATCCGCAGTAGTGCCCATTAGGGAAAGAAAGGAAGAAATAATTCAGTGAATAAAGCCCAACCTGAAGCAACAAAGGCGACTGCTTTCCCAGAGGTGAATAACAGCTGATAAGTGAAACTTCAGGCCAAATGAGTTCTGCAGTATAAAATATGCACAGACTGAAGTTTTAAGAAACTCGGAACTCTAGTGTGAGCTAATATACGTGCTGTCCCACACTGTGGTTTTCTAACATAATAATGTTCTCATGGTTAGAAAACAAAGACAATGTGCTGAGGTTGCTAAAAGAAGACCTAATACATTTCAGTTAAGGAATTCTAAGTGCATCAGAGGAGCTTAGACAATCAATAGTAATGGCCCTCTTGAGAAAAGCTTTAGGGTTAGAGCAAATTGATAGCCATAATAATAGGGGAGATAGCAAAATACAATCCTCAACATAGAGCAAAATAAGTGCCTCATGGCACAAAAGTGAGAAGTGTTTGAAAGCAAACCCAATAACCTGTGGTAGAAGCTATTTCCTTTTTGTTGTAATTTGGCACTGGAACAGCAACCTCAAATAACAGCCCCATAGCACAAAATGGGAGCACACTTTGTAAATGACTAATAACAGATCAAGAGGTATCTGCCAGTTTGGAGGCAAAATTGAAAAAAGGAGTAGAGACTGGTCAATATTCGGTTGGCTGTCATACAGGAGGAATGGAATGTCACTGGAACCCATAAGGTGTACTGGGAGGAGGGAATCCTGTACAGTGGGGCAAAGGACCCCAAAGCTTCCCTCATACCACCACCTGTGGTAGGGACCCCTTTGAGAGGGTAGAGATCATTATTGTTGGTCCCCTAGAGCCCCCTACTGCCTCTGGCAATAGGGTCACCTTGGTGGTTGTGGACCATGTCACCAGTTGCCCTGAAGCAATTCCGCTTAGGACAGTTACTGCTCCTGCAGTAGCTAGAGCCCCAATTGGCATCTAACCAGGGCTGGGTTCCCTAAGGAGGGCATACAAGATAGAGGCATGAATTTTATTTCTGCCTATCTGAAAGCTATGTGGGATGAGTGTGGAGTGACTTATAAGTTTACTACTCCCTACCATTCTCAAGGGAATGGTCTTATAGAAAGTGTTAGACTTTTCATCCTTGGCGTGGTCTCCCTTAACTTTTTGCCTCTGTT